>NW_020824911.1:5000-272139 GCF_003285875.2 Drosophila novamexicana
GCGTGGAATCTTCGCGTGATTTGTTTTAAAGCGCTTTTTCATCGAATTTTCAGCTTCAGCCGTTTCAAACCTCTGTGTGATTTCTCACAAAGTGATCCTTAAAGCTCTTCTTGCTGCTTAAAGCTGTAAAAGCTCTCTCAGTCAAAGAAAGTCAAATCTTGCGGAGCTTTTTGGCTCTCAAGAGCCCAATCTGTTGTCCGCCATACTCTCGAGCTGATCTGTGTCAGCTTTACCCAAGGATCTTGGCTAATATTCGAGCGGGAATATTCCTTTGCTCCAGCAAATCTTAACTTTGATAGGAAGGAGCTAACAAATTAAATTCTTTAATTGCTTATTGACAAAGATTTCTTGTGTCTAGCAAAAAGTTGCAGCAACAACAGCAACAACAACCAGAAGTAGGTGTAAATGAAAACACGACACCTGAGTCCCGGACAACTTTTTTATGATGCGCTAAAGAGCAAAACTTTTCATTTAATATGCAAAAAACACAAACAACGCCAGAGAAAAGTGAGAAACAAACTAAAATCAAAGCAAAGTCTGCCCCCCCTTCAATCCCGTCCAACCCCTCGCCCCGCGCCCCCAACTTCAACACTGACCGCACTCATTATAAAGAAAAGAAGAAAAAAATGATATGGCAAAAACTCTCAGAAGTGCAGCTGTGCGTGTGTGCGAGCGTGTGTGCGTGTGTAAAGTTTATTTGCCTGCATTTGACTAGGCGAAGGTGTGTTGGCGAGGCGGTGCGGGGGCATAGGCAGCCGGCAGGTGCCATAAAAAAGGCGCCGGGCGGACGACGCTCTCAGCAATTATGGCACAGCAGCAGAGTGGCGCCCTCTACAGGTCAACAGACGCAAACGCCAGCTGCCGAGGTGCGATTGTAAACAAGGCAAACAGCAAGGAACCGTTAGGGCAAACCCACCACAGTCCCCACACCCAGCCAGAGCTTGGCGTGTTGAATTCTCGGCCAGCCAGTCGCACAATACTGCAGATCAACAGCAGTGTGGTGGGCAGAGGTGCAGCCGAGGGGAGTGGGAGGAGGGTTTTGCAATCAACAAATTGAGAGTGACCGAAGAGGTCCGGCACGAAAAGGACGCGCCAGCGGGCACATCAAATGAAATCGTGCGTGCCATAAGGACAAGAAAATGTCAAACTGTGCGCATAAATGTAAATACAGCAGGCAAGGTGGCCCCCTTCCCGCCGCCCCTTCACCCCGCCTCAGCCCAGCAGAAATGCAAACAAAAGCAAAAGCATCAAATCTAAAGCAATAGAAAAGCAACGCGTAAAGAATAGAAAGAAGAGAGCTCTAAAGAAAAAAAACACTTATAAATAAAAACATGCTCATTAATGTAAAAGTCAGCCTGCGCAACAGAAAGAGACGCAGCAAAAGACAGAAGCAGCAGGAAAGAGACAGAGAGAGTGGGGGCCAGTGCGAGCTGAGGTGGGCTTCGCTGGCTGGTGGGTGGCGGGTGGTGGGTGGTGGGTTTGCTGGCTGCCAACGTTCGCACAATGGCTTCTTGGACGTGGCTCGCACTTGCGAATTGAAATTGGAATTCACTTTTGTCTGCGGCGACACAACAGTCCAGCCCCCCTCCCCACAATATTATCGAGAGTGGGCGGTGAGGGGGTGTCATTGTAGCAGCAGCTACTCCTTGGCCATTATGGATATTGTATTAAGTGATGCCAAGTGATGCTGTCGGAGTCATTCACGATGACTCAGCACAAAAAGTGTCCTCGCTGAATACAGTGCTGAAAGCTTTCTGAAAACGTACAGCTATTTTTATGCATAAAGCCCTGCCAAAATATTAAAGCTTCGAAAAAGAAAGCTTCAGGATTCTGAGTCTGACCACTTCAGCAATTGAACTTTATATTTTAACTGCTTAAAGCTTTGCTTTTAAAAGTATAAAGCCTTTATAACAAAGCTTTAAGCTAATATTAAAGCTTGCAGCAAGAACGCTTCAACTAATGTTAAAGCTTTATATCATAAAGAAGCTGTACATTTAAGTGGTTAATAAAAGCTTTAATTAGATGAGAAAATATTAATAAGAGCTTTCAGAAGCTTAAGGCTTAAATATTATACATAATTTAAGAAAGGATTTATTTGTGTTTCTCACTTAATAAAATGTTTATTGGTGCATAAAGTTACTCGGACTAAATGTCAAGGCGCATGCATGGGAAATGTCCAATATATACCCCACAATAAGTTATATGAAACTCACTGATTCCATTGAACTAGATCAATTATGAATCGAGCTGTGGCTTCAGAGCTTTAAGAACAATTCACTTGAAGCTTCCCCGCAGTGCGAATGCATGCTGCAACTTTTTCACAAGGCTTCCTCCAAATTTGCACAGCAATTAGAGCAATGCAAAACGAAAAAAAAAATGGGAGAAAATAAATAGAAAAACAAACAAAATAGCGTGAAAATGCGCCAAATTGTTAGACGAATAAAATAAAAAATTGTTGTATACATTATGCAGATGAAGCTGAAAGCGGGAAAGGCGAACGGCTGAGGCACAACTTTTGTAGCCGAAATCATTTGAACAATGTTAAAGAAATGAAAAAGAATTTTGACTTGGTTTTCGACAGAGATGAAGAGCACGACAAGCTGGGCAGACAGTGGGGCGCTATGGGGCACTATGGGGCGCTATCGTGGGTGAGAAGCGCAGAGAAGGGTTTGAAATTGCGCACCTGACATTGCCAGACTCGGCTGCTGCTGCTGCTGCTGTTGACTTGCCAAAGTCATCCAGCCCACCCCTCCTGCTCACTTACTCTCCCCCTCAGTCACCTTCTCTCACTCTATGCCACTCGTTGGGGCAAGTTTCTTTAGTTGGATGCTGCATTGACTTGACAGCTTTTAAGAGCTGAATAAAGTACTTGGAAGCTTGTCGCCCTCCCGCATACATCCCTCAAGCACTTGAGCAAAATCAATATGATCAGCCGACCGCCATCCGCCACCCGGCATCCCCTTCACCCACTACCCTGCTGGCCTCTCTAAATTTCTTGTTTCCTGTGCACGACGGCGCGCTGTTATAAATTAAATTCGTAATTGATTCCTGAATCCGCAATCCTGCAAATGGGATTACAACACGTTGGAAAATCAGCAGCAAGCCCACAAGCGGCAACCAACCCCCTACCCCAACCCTCTGGCAATAGCAACCACCGACAACAACAACAACAGCAACAACAATAATCGAGTGTTTTCTATAGATACAAAATTGCGTGCGCTGTAAATGAAACTCAACTGAAGTTCTCTGTCGAGTCTGTGCCCCCGCTTCTTGCTCTCCTTCCCCGCTTTATCAGCAGCAAGGGATGCCTTGGGTACACGGGGCGTCAGCTGGCGCGTTAGTCAGTCGTCGATAGATACGATAGAAAACAACAACAACAGGCACAACAAGGACTGCGTCCGTCCTCTCTGTCCTGTTTATATATTTTAGTTAAGTGCGCGACGACGTTCTCAGCCTTTCAACCCCCGATAAATGCAGCCCGGCTCTTAACGTAAAAAGCATCCATCCAACGGCAATTCCATTCTTCCGCCGGTAATAACAACAACAACAACAACAGCAACAACAAACAATAATAATAACAATGGAGCTACGTTTCATGGCGCACAACACTCTGCATTTTATAGTAGAAACTGCCGACTCCCATTTACCGATTCCCAATACTCAACTCTCGACTTTGACCTCGTTCTACAGTGTTCCCTGCACCCTGCACCCTGGCCCCTGCCCAGTCGCCGCTTAGCCGCATTTGCTACTCCGCTTAACAGCTCACAATTATTTCAATGCCAACATAATGCCGAGAGAAGTGCAGTAGATGCTTCTCTATTACGGGGCACTCTCCGGAACACTTCGCCGAGTGCCGGACCCCGTTTAAGCTATAATAAGTCATGGTATTTCCAATGCGCCGAACCATTGATACCCAACGGTATTGCGAGTAGCGAGTGTGCAGCGCATCGGGGACACTATAATAGTAAATCCTTGGCGCTTGGCGCCCAACGTGGGCGCGGCTAACTGTGCAGCCAGGCCGCGTTGCGCTCAACTTGCTGCAGCATTGTTTAAAATATGAAATGATAACGATAACGAATATGAGGGACCTGGGTTGGCCGAGGGTGCGCCATCTGAGGCCTGATTTACAGCCCATTTCTGGACAAAGGTGGGTTGCGCTGGAAAATCTGAGTGAAACAGCCTGCTTTATGTGTAGCCCGAATTGGTAGAAGAATGTTTGGAATGAGAATGAAAAAACATGGTTAAGGGGCAGCCTTATGTGGCGCCCAACGTGTGACTATTTGGACATATGAAGGTAGGTTGTGATCAAAATCAGGCACAAGGAATCAAAACATGCTCATGAACCAAGGTGGCGTCCAACGTGGGCCTATTTGGACATAGGTAGGCTGTGATAAGCATTGGAGCAAACACAAGGAATTAAGAGATGGCCATGAACCAAGGGCAATCTCGTGTGGCGCCCAACGTGGTGCTACTTGGTACTTGTTCAGAAATCGAGCAGAAAAGCTGCAAACAAAACCAGCTCATGGTCAAGGCAAGCTGAGCGTAACGCATAGTTCGAGTAACACGTTGCGTACCCCCGGGCAAAGCCAATCAAGTTCTTGCCACACGTCTAGACACACGATTCTGTTTTGCCCCAATGCAAACCGGCCCCTAGGCCGCGGAACTGGCTTTCGCTTCGGCTTCGGCTATGGCTTTGGCTTTGACTTGGGGGCATATTATGTTTTCCACAGCTGTCAAATTTGATTTGACAAATGTAAATGATATATACACACAGTGAGAGAGAGAGAGAGAGAGAGAGAGAGAGAGAGAGAGAGAGAGAGAGAGACTCCGTCTTGTTCTCATGACAGGCAGAGACACAACTATTTAGTAAATATGTGCAAATGGCAGTTGGCATAATGCAGGCGGCAAATGCAGCTTTTAATTTGCATATTTTGAAATGCGATTTACACCTTTCGTCCAGCTGAGTATCTCACGCATGAATGCAGCCGCAGCATCGCAGCATCAATTGCCAACAACAGATTAACACATAATCAAATAGATAAACAACATTCGAATTGATAAGCGAGTGTCTTCCGAGATTAGACTTTTGCCGAGAACAGCTGAATCCAGACCCTTAAAGGCAGGTCTTCATCATTGACCAGCTCGCTTTTTAGATCTTTAACTAATCAGAATGCTGGCATTCGTTTAAGACTCTGTTTCATATGGAACCTTAGGTTCTGTTGAGCTTAGGAGTACTTAAGAAATAGGATTAGACTTTCAGCTGAGACAAACTAGAAGCTTAAGCAATTGCCAGTCTAGAAAGCCCTGGGCCAAGGCAACATCCAACTCCACCGAATTGTTTACTCTCGGAATGCTAGAAAGGTTTGCCATTGATGATAACAGGGACAAAATTGTTACTAAGGCAAGGTAAAATAGTTTCGATTCAGTTTAGATGGTAAAGTATTACAAAGTATTACCAAACTCTGTTCGGATTGTCAGTTCTCAAGATGTTACAAGGCTTTGCCTTGACGATAAATAAGATAAAGAGCATAGATTTGTGCTGAGGCAAACCAAGGAAAGGAAAGGATAAGGAAAGCCTAAGGAATTCTCCAAGGAATACTTCAAGGAATAGTTCAAGGAAGAGTCCAAGGAATAGTCCCAGGAATAGCCCAAGGAACACTCCAAGGAAGAGTCCAAGCAAGAGTCTAAGGAATACTCCAAGGCATATCCCAAGGAATGCTCCAAGGAATACTCTAAGGAATACTCCAAGGCATAGTCCAAGGCATAGTTCAAGGAATATTCCAAGGCATAGGAACAGCTCCAAGGAATATGTCTATGGCATAGATCCCTTGAATGGGTCCAAGGAATCGTCCAAGGAATGGTCCAAGGAATAGTCCAAGGAAAAGTCGAAGGAATGGTCTATGGAATAGGTAAAGGAAAAGTCCAAGGAATAGTCTAAGGAATAGTTCCAGGAATAGTCCTCTTAATTAGGATTCACTTAGAAAGAAGGATGAATTCTGGAATATTTAGGGTAATACGACAAAAGCAACTTCATTCAACAGCTACATTGCGAGATGCTTCCAAAAGATCTCAAGATGCAGTTGTGCAATAATGTTGGTATTCAAAAAATTAAATATAAATAAAGAAAATGCCAGGGATTGGCTAAGAGGGGGGCTTATAACATTAGGCTACAACTAATACCAACAGAATATTGTTATAAACAAAATTTGCCAGCTTGAAAATGTTGCTAATTGATCGAAATAATTGTTAATAGTTTCTCCATAATCCGTGACGCGTCGCCGTCGAAGCCGCTGCCAAAACGCAAGGATTCGAACCACCAAAATTGGTTTTGTTTTTTTTTTGTTTTTGTTTTTGTTGTATGTCAAACCTTTGAGAACAGTATTTTGTTGTTGTTGTATTTGTTTTTTATTTATGCTGCATTTGTTTTCTTATTTTCGAAGCACTTGAGCACTGGGAAACAATGTTGAATGTCAGCGATTCGTCAAAGTGATTGAAAAGGATGTTTCGATTTGTGTCTGCTCGCTGATATAAAAAACAAAACAAAAAGTTGGCGTTTCGCAAATCACAAATGAACGCGACGCGTGAAATTGGGCGGCGCGACGGGCAAAAAAAAAAAAAAACGCTGAACGCAAAACGTTGAAACGTTGAAACGTGGAAACGTGTTAACGCAGAGCGTGTAGAACGTGTGCAGGCCGAAACGTGTCCAAGTCAAAGCACCAGGCAGGCAACACAGCCGGGCCGGGTTAAGACAATCGCAGCAGACAAGTCCAAGTCCAAGTCAAACTTGTCAGCAGAGCAGCGACGGCGACGGCGGCGTCGACGGCGGCAGCGGCAGCGACAGCGACAGAGCTATGCGACAAAAATCAACAAGCAGCAAGCAGGAGAGCGCGCGCCGGCAACAAAGTTGCCACTCTTAAAACGAGCAGCAGCTGCGACGGCAGCAGCAGCGACGTCGCGGCATGTTCACCACGGCGACGCAGACGTTAAGTAAAAGCTTAGCCGAGCTTAGCTAAGCTTGTTGTTGTTATTGTTGTTGTCGCGGCTGTCGCCAGCGGCGGCTGCAATGCGCGACAAGCATTTTGACACCGTTTTCTTGTCGTTCTTCATGCTATTGTTGTTGTTGCTGCTGCTGCGGCTGCTGCTGCGCCCACCCACGCGCCCAGCCAGAAACAAAATGGCCGCCCAAGCGCAGCAGTGCGAGCGCGCGCAACTGATCCTGTCAAAAAAGCTCGTGACACTTGCCGACGGCAGCGACAGCGCAGCAGCAGCAAAAACGAAACGAAACGAAAATGAAAGAAAAAAAATAAGAAGAAATATAGCAAAACTGTTGCACTCGATGCTGCCGTCGTGCGTCGCCTGCCGTCGGACGGCATCGAATGACGACGGTCGGCCGAATCATGGTCAGCGTCGCTGCGCGCACGCGGCCAATTCACCACAGCAGCGCAGCGCAGGGCAGCGACGCCAGCGGCGACGCCAGCTATGTGCTCAGTTAATTAGGCAATGGCGACTGAGCGCAGCGCCGAATGAGTGAAAAAAGAAAAACACAACAGACTGAGTGGAATTCACGCCAAACCGGTTACAGGCTGTTCGTGTGCCTCTGTGTCTCTCTCTGTGTGTGTGTGTGTGTGTGTGTGTGTGTGTGTGTGTGTGTGTGTGTGTGTGTGTGTGTGTGTGTGTGTGTGTGTGTGTGTGTGTGTGTGTGTGTGTGTGTGTGTGTGTGTGTGTGTGTGTGTGTGTGTGTGTGTGTGTGTGTGTGTGGTGTGTGTGTGTGTGTGTGTGTGTGTGTGTGTGTGTGTGTGTGTGTGTGTGTGTGTGTGTGTGTGTGGTGTGTGTGTGTGTGTGTGTGTGTGTGTGTGTGTGGTGTGTGTGTGTGTGTGTGTGTGTGTGTGTGTGTGTGTGTGTGTGTGTGTGTGTGTGTGTGTGTGTGTGTGTGTGTGTGTGTGTGTGTGTGTGTGTGTGTGTGTGTGTGTGTGTGTGTGTGTGTGTGTGTGTGTGTGTGTGTGTGTGTGTGTGTGTGTGTGTGTGTGTGTGTGTGTGTGTGGGTGTGTGTGTGTGTGTGTGTTGTGTGTGTGGTGGTGTGTGTGTTTGTGTGTGGGTGGGTGTTGTGTGTGTGTGGTGTGTGTGTGTGTGTGTGTGTGTGTGTGTGTGTGTGTGTGTGTTGTGTGGTGTGTGTGTGGTTGTGTGTGTGTTGTGTGTGTGTGTGTGTGTGTGTGTGTGTTGTGTGTTTGTTGGTGTGTCATTAGGACGTCTGGAGCCAGGCAAGGATAATGCGTTACGCAGCCTCGCAATAACTTTTATTTTTATTGCGCTCCCGTTGTGTCCTTTGCCGTGGCCAAAAATGCCAACAAAAAAAGAGCAGCAAGTCAGCGTGTGCATGGTGGGAGAGGGAGGGGGGCGGGGCCGTGCATTTTGCTCTTGATCTCCCGCAGGAGCACTTTGGTCGGCCGCGTCCTTTAAAGATTTGTGTGTTTTCCCACAATGTTTGCTTATGTCGGCCACTGAAACTGGAGCAGAAATCAGAACAGAGCTAGGCGATGCTTTACACACGCACACACACACACACACACGCACACATGTATATGAGCTAGTAGAGAGTTTGCTTTATTCGAGTTGCGCCTCCATTTGTACCCTATAGTAATTGATTGGAGGATCGCTTGACTTTTCAGTTCGTTTGTCGAGCAACTAAAATCGAATCGAACTAAAGTCTAAAATCCTAAGAAAAGAACCAGAAATAATCAAAATATTGAAACGTGTCAAATTAAAGGATATTAACCAAGGATATTATTGCCAAAAGGTTTTCGTTGATTTGCCGACACACAAATCGAAAGAAAAGCTACAATAATTTTCAGATTTTGTTCTATATCGTTTCAGAGACGACAAGAACTTCAGACTAGGTACACCCCAAGCGGAACAGATGCATAACAGTAAAGTAAATAAATGAAAATAATAGAAACCGTGTCATTCAAGATAAAAACAAGTACAACAAAAATCAAATAAACTAAGAAACCAAATAACATGGCAGCAATTGGCAGAGATTGAGTGAGAGTGAAAGAGGGTAGGTGTGTTAGGCAAGGGAGGGGGGGGGGGGGGGGGGGGGGGGGGGGGTTCGTTGAGCGAAATGCCTTATCACACGTTACGTAGCGAGCGTGTGTAACTGCCGTTGCTGCTGGCCGAGAGAAGCGCCAGAACGTAATGAATAAAATATGCAATAAGCATAAAGACGCAAAACGAAAACGAAAAAAAAAACAAAAAAAATTATGCAAATTCGGCAAAGCTGGCGAGAAACGAACGAAGGAACGAGCGAGCGAGTGAGCGAGTGAGCGAGCGTGCGAGCGAGATGGCAGCTGAGCAACGCCCACTGCACGACGACCATTTTACATTGCGGCCCAGCACTTGGCGTGGGGTAGAGCGAATGCGCGCTCTCTCTTGCTCACTCACTCACTCGCTCTCTCTTGCTGCCACGACGCCGACGTCGTGAGAGCCGGCCGTGTTGTGTACAGCAGGCGGCGCTGCTCGCACTCGCACTCGCACTGCATACGACGGCGCTGCTGCGCTGCTGCTGCTGCTGCTGCTTGTGTGAGCGCATTTCGCAGCTGTGGTGAGTTTCTCGCATACACGGGCAATATTGTCAACTGCTCGAAGCACACACACACACACACACACACACACGCACACAAGCGAGCGAGCGTGTGTGCTGGGCAACAACAACAATGCGCACGATCGTTTTGTGGGCGGAGCTTAAACGTAAGCATGCGTCCGCTCCATGTGCGCAAGCGAGACGCAAGCAACACCTCTCGGTCTCAGTCTCAGTCTGAGCCACATAACAGGCCGCACGCATCCTACATTTTGTCACAGGACGACGCCGTGTCCTGTCCTGCCAGCCAGCAGCAGTGCCGGCTCGTTCACAGCAGCAGCAGCAGCAGTAGCAGCAGCAGGAGGCGGCGGCAATAGACGCATCCTGCTGCGGCCTCGTAACACATCCTTGCCGCACGCAGCTTCTGAGTGTACAGCCTGCTTTTTGGCGCGAAATTTCACGCTTTGTATTGCAAAGCGGGCCATGTTTATCGCAAGGATCAATCACAAATGGCAATTCGATTATCGTTATGTTCTCAATGAACAACTATACATATAATAATCATATTCTGCTCCACAAATAGCGTCTCATTATGTTAACATATAAAGTATTTCTCCTACGATTTGAAACTGTATTCTTGTTTAGTTTCTAGCTAGATGAAATTACCCGGCGTCGCCCACGTTCATTGCAAAATCTGAGTGCAAGTTGTAATTGAAAATGTAATATCAAAATCAGCTTGAATTACAATCTCCAGTCTTTATAATTTACACCAATAAAACATTTCATTGACTTTTGGAACAACTTATCAATAGAAAATTGCTGACTTTGAACCGGCAACCGCTCGCTTGCTGGTCCAAAGCGCATACAGCTAGCCACGCAAACTTCTAACCTAACTTTCGGCAAGCACCGTTATATGATGCAGTTATTTTATTTTTCACCAGGAGGTGAAATTAACCGCAACCTAATGTTAATGTTAAATATCAAGCAGCCTAGCTGTTAAAGCTTGGAGGAGGATTCTCAAAAGTTGAACTTTCGAGTGTAAGTTCATAATTTATATAGATATATATGTATATATATATATATATATCGCAATTATATTGTACGAATTCCGATTTGGAAAATTGCCGCTTCGGCATTTCGAGACACTTCAAAATGGCGTCAAGTTTGCAGCTGCCGCCGAGAATATCGAAAACAAATACAAAAAAGAAAACACAAAAAGAAAAACAGAAATAAGCAGAAAATTAACTGTAAAATGTGCCACAATATGCAATTGTTGATAATGAGGCATGTGGCGCGCATATCCTACGTGCCCCTACGCCCTACCCCCACCTACCCCCACCTCCTACCCCCTACCCGCTGCACTCCGTAAAAACAAAAAAGAAACCAACTGCACATTTCGCATGCGAAAGCAAACTCTGGCGCCTGCGCTCGGCCTGCTAATTAGTCGTAGCTGCAGCCGGAATCTGGGCGACAGGATTTGCCATGTGTTGGCCGAACGAGGGGGAGGGAGGGTATCTGGCTTGGGGGCGCCGTTTGTTGTATTTGCTAAACTTTGCATTAAATTTTGGCGCTGCGCAGGCGGCGGCAATTAATTTGGAGGCGCAACAAGCGTTGAGAGCGTCGAAATGAAGTGTGACGAGAATTTGCCCTTACTCTGCTTTTTACCCGCCCTCAAAATACCCTGTAGTATTGTGGGCAGGCAACAAAGAAACATAGCAAAAGCTGAGATATAAGATACCTTAAAAGCCGTTTAATAAGTATCTTATATCTAGCTAAAAAACAAGGAAAAAGCAAGGAAAGAGCTTCAGCAGAGTCTTAACTTTCCACTTTGAGCTCATGGAACTCGGCTTCTACGAGAGCTAAAGTGGGCAACTTTTGTATGTAACTGTCCCATGGCATATTCTGTTAGTTTTAACCGTGCTAGACCAAATACAACTGAATAAAACTTCTCTTCTCTATATACAACATATACAACATCATCATATACCATTTTGACCTCATGGAACTCGGGCTCTATTAGAGCTAAAGTGGGCAATTTTGGTATGTAGCCGCCCTTTGGCATATACTAACTGAATTAACTGTGCGAGATCATATAAAGCTGAATAAAACTTACCTGCTCCATACATATCTCGTTTCTGACCTCATGGAACTCGGGCTCTGCAAGAGCTAAAGTTGGCACAATTTGGTATATAGCTGCGTTTTTCATATTCTGTAAAGAAACAATAGAACAGTAGTAGAAACAACAGTTGAGTTAAGCCTGCCGTCGTAATATACATCTTTGCTGTTTGAACCTCAGGGAACTCGGGTTCCACGAGAGCTACACTCAGAAAATTTGGCATGAAGCTGCCCTTTGGCATGCTTAGTTAATTTTAACTATGCTCGACTAAATACAATTGAATAAAACTCACCTAGTCCGTACATATACCGTTCCAACCTCATGAAGCTCGGGTTCTATATGAGCTAAAGATGTCAAATTTGGGGCTTCGAGATGAATGGACATAAACTGGCTGTTGGGAATAGTTTCGGATGCCTGGTATTTCCGTTGACTTACGGTTCACAGGGCATCTGGTAGTCAAGCACGCTCGACTCTTGCCCTTCGGACAACATTTTGCTCAACATTTTGCCTTGCATCAGTTACTTGCGGTCGACTCTGTCGTCTGTCTGTTGCGGCAACTGTACTGGGCGCACACCCTCCTCCCCCTCTCGCTCTGTAGTGGGGCAACGTTTTCCCACCTTGCCACATTCAAATGGATGTGAATGTGAATGGCTTTTGGATGTGCGTGCGTGACAATCTCGCCGCCCTCCCGACATTATACGTTTTGGTCTTTTCCAGTTGCATCATTCAAGCATGACAATAAAGACCATGTTGTTGTTGTTGTTGCTGCTTCTGTAGCCCAAACACTAGGCAACAAATTGTTGTAATTATGGACCCGGTTGCGTTTCGCTTGTCGCTTCCCGATGTCATAATGTCGGGCATTGTCGTCTCCGTCTCCGCGTGGCCTGCAATTATGGTAAAAGTTGCATGAAACAAACCAACAGCAACAACAGCAACAACAGCAACATTTAAACGTTACATTTTCAGTTGTGAATTGAAATCATTTTGTTGTGCTTTTGTTTTCGCAAAATAATACATATATCTACAATAATAGTCGCACCTGAGAGCACCCTACAAAGCTTTCACGAGCTTTCACTTGACCCCCGTTGTTCTATTATGATTTTGATTCCAATTCCAATATTATACGACTTTAGGTTTCCTTAACTGCCAACTGCACAGATTTAACTTTTCAGATTTTGTTCAATCCGAAACTGAAATAATTTTCGCCTGTTTTGATCAGAACATTTTCCAAATTCCTTTAACTTTTGTTTTCCCTTTAGTTCTTAGGCGACTTTTCTTTCGTCTTGGCTTTTCCTGCTGCTTCGTTCTCCGACTTGCTTTCTAATTTTTCTTGGCTTTTCCTTCTGCTTCGTTCTCGTATTTATTCTGTTTCGTTTTGTTTCGTTTCCTATTGCGTTTTCCGTTTCCTTTTTCGTTTCGTCTATTCTTTCGACTTTTCGAATTGTTTCCGGCTTTTCTTTTCCCCGTCTGTCTATTCTGCCTTTTGTTCTGTTTTCTTTTTCGTATTTTCTTCCTTCTTTCTTTCGTCTTCTGTTTCGTAGCTTGCTTCGACTTTGCTTTTGTCTTATCTTCCTTTCTTGTCTGTTTTTCCTATTGTGTCATCCATTCTTCTGCCCATTTCTCCATATTTTTTTCGTTTTCTGTTTTGTGATTTGCTTTGCTTTCGGCTTCATCAATTTGTTCTTCTTATTCATTTCCTTCGTAAATTCCTCCCTCTAATCTCCTCTTCCTCCATCCATTCGTTCGCCTACTTTCTGTTTTGTCGATTCTTCCATCTTCGTGTTTTCTTCTACCTTTTTCTCAGTCCATTCTTCTACCTATTCTTTCGTCTTCCGTTTATTTTTCTGCCTTTTCCTAACTTCTATTCGTCTGTCTATTGTTCCATCCATTCTTCCGCCTATTCTCCCTTCTACTGTTTCGTTTTTTGTTTTGTTAATTCTTCCATCTCCTTCTTTTCTCAGTCTCTTCTTCTATTCTTCCGTCTATTGTTCCATCCATTCTTCCGTCTATTCTCCCCTCTGCTGTTCCATTTCCTGATTGTAGTTTCTTTTATAGTTTTCCAAGTATATTCACCCGACTTCTGTTTCATCAATTCTTCAGTCATTTCCTACGTCTAATCTTCTGTCTTTTCAGCAGTCTATTCTTCTTAAGGACATTAATATTCTTGGAAATAATTAAGTATAAGAATGGATATATAAACAAATTCATATAATTATTGTAGACTAGGATCAACTGTTACACCATGGTAGCAGCTCCTGTCAGGGTTGCCCTCTCTCCTGCTTGCCACGCAATGCTGAGGTCAGGTTCGGCCAGGGGCAGGGGCTGGGGCAGGGGCACGGGCTTCCAATGTTGGCACAATGATTTTGGCTGGGCACGTCAATTCGATTGAGACCCTTCGCTTTGGGCCAACTCTCGAGCCAACAGCTGACACAATAGACGTAGCGTGTTGCGTAGTTGCACACCACATGCGGATGCAACATGCAACAGCGAAACGAAAAAGACATGCAACAAGCTGTCTGCCCCTGGGCCAACTCTCTCTCTCTCTGTCTCTCTCTCTCCCTTTGGGCCATTTTGATTATTAAACTGTCTCCGTGAGTCTTCAGAACGCCAGCGAAGCGAGGAGATAATTATGAGATGCGCGTTGGGCTGTTTTTGGCCGTGGCATGCCACACCCCTCCCCCTCTCGACTGTGACGCCCCTGCCAGCTAGCTCTGGCGGTCATGCCCCGATCGCAACAGTCCGCCTAACCTGCCCGAGCTGCTGCAATGCAGCACAGATTGCACCGGGGCTATTGCCTGGAGCGTTTCTCAACCCCCAACCCCCAACCCCCACCCGCCCAGCGTCCAAGTGAAATGCAATTTAGCGTAAGTGGCCTCTAGACGCGACAAGCGTCGTCCGGGCGGACTTAGCGGGGCTTTCGGGCTCGGGTCGTCTGGCACTTCTTGGGTGCAGGAGGCGGAGATTGGGCTGCCTCTTGCGCAGCAGTTCCGCTGCCGCTTCCGTGGCAGGCACCCAAAATGTCAACCAGGTCAGCAACGCACCACCTCGGTGCACACCTCGACACAACCCCTAACCCCGCTGCCATCAACCCCATTAGCCGGGCGCGTGAGTGTCGAGTGTGTTGCTTGAGTGGCTCTGCACTTTGGGCTACTTCGGCTGCTGCTTGTTCCTGTGTGTGTGTGCGTGTGTGAGTGTGTGTGTGCTTCCTCATTCTCTAAATGTGCTAATAATAATCATGGCAGTCTTTACCCCCCCCCCCCCCCCCCCCCCCCCCCCCACCCTCGTCTGCCCGTGACATCAAATGGCATGTTAAATTTTGCACAATTCTGCCGCAGTCGACGCGTCGCGTCACCCGGAAATATTTTACGCTCATTTTACCCCCCACATACACCCCCCCCCCCCCTTCCCCCCTCACACACGCACAAACACACCGACGCTGTCGCTGGCATTATTAGCCCTCATTTAAGTAAATCCCATTATAAAAAAAAAAAAGTAAGAAAATCCAGAAAAAAGCTCGTTTGACATTTGGTTGGCTGCGTCGAGCTGTTCGCATAGAGGGTGTCAGCCTGCCCCCACCCTAACCTTACCTCACCTCACCTCAAACCACCCCAACCCCACCCCGCTCCGCCCTGAGCTTACCAGCAACTGCTGCTGCTGCTGCTGCTGCTGCTGCTGCTGTTGAGCTCATTCCAGTTGCTGCTAATCCAATGGCTTTTTAACCAGTCTACAAGTCTGTAAGTATTTCTCGCAGGCAGCTTCAATCTTAAAGTTGCTCTTGCTTAAACACAAAATGGATTCCCATTTGTATTCATATAGAAGAGAATCAACTGCCCCGAAGGACTGGACTGTGTCTCTTCGACTTGAACTCGGGAATTCGAAAGAACTTGCATATATCATATATATCAACCGAATCCAAAGACTATAGCTTCTTATTTAAAAAACTATTTGGTTTGTCGAGAAACTTGGGCCAAATCTTTTATACATCAGATATACTTTATCATACAACTCTATAGAGAGAATGGGTTGAAGAATATGTTCAAAGCTAAAATCAAGGAAACGTTGCATTTATTAGTTCTAAGTATGCTGCCTATCTCTATAGAGAGAATGGGCTGAGGAATAAGTTTATAAAGGAAAAACTCTTTAAGCTTTCAAGATATGCTACTACTCTTCCGCTTCTTCTCAAGCTATCTTCAGCAAACTCAGCATTGACGATCTTCCATGTTCTTGTCTTGGTTTGTGTCAAAGCCTTTCCTGAACTGATAAACATAACCCAAACAAGCTCAGCTAACTTCCAGCTGCCAAGAACTCATTCAATATCGAACTACTATAACATATACCTATATGGATAATAAATGTTTGTCTTAAGAGGAAAATTCAGATTGCAACTTTGAAGAATCTACACCCTTTCTGCTCTGGCAAGTCCCCGCAGTCGAAGGGTTAGCGTTGTCACGCACAAAAGGTTGACTTCAGTCAGTGGGCGTGGCATGCGCACAAGACAATTCTTGGCCATTTTGCCAGTGTTGCCGAGCAGACGAGCAGACGAGCAGAAAGCGTTGCAAGCGCGAGTGTGGCATTATGCGGCACTGCCCCAAAACCTAAACCCCAAGGCAGCGCCAAGCAGCAAGAGTTTGGGCTTGGAACGACCTCAAATTGTGCGGCTTGCAGCCATAATTATTTTTACGGCACATTGCGTCGCAGTAGGCAATCGCAGCAGTCGGAGCATTCGCAGCAGTTGGAGCAGTCGGAGCAGTCGGAGCAGGCGTCGGAGTCGTAGGAGTTGCTGCGGCTTTGCAATCTCGACCCCTTCAACGAGGGCGCGCGCACCATAGAAAATAATAATAAAAATAATTATGCATATGCCACCGTTGTGGCACAAACACCCCCACCTCCCCCCCCTTCGTCCCAGCTAGAGGCAGAGGCAGCGTCGCATCGTCTGCTAATTTAGATGAGCATGCTCGACAGTAATTTGCATGCCAGTTGCAGTTGCAGTCGCCCAAAGTGCTTGCCATTTCCCCCCACCAAGAGCAACCAGCCCCCCTGCCATCTAACAGCAGCACCCGCCCTAGTCACCTACCAACCCCCGACCTGGCTGTGGCAGCCACTTGGTGGCTTTTGGCTCGGCGACTGTCAAAGCCGCCTACATGTGTCGTCGTCCGCGTTGTTGTTCTTCTTGTTGTTGTTGTTGTTGTTGTCGCTTTTGTGCATATGGCGTTGTTGTCTTTCAGTTGTTGTTGTTGTTGTTGCCGCCGCTGGCTGTGCCATGTCATTCACACACAAAGTGTGTGGCTCTGAGCTAAAATGGCATACACTTGCACACTTTGCTTTGATTCGCCCACTCTGCGCGGCCTGGCAGCAGGGGCAGCAGGGGCAGCAGGGGCAGCAGGGGCAGCAGGCGTGCCACTAATTGGGGCAACCAACTGCAGCAGCTGCAGCTAAAGCGTACTTCCAAGCACAACTGTACACGGCCTCTGTCTGCGGCTCTGCATATATCTAACTATCTCTCAGTTGGCCCCTCCCCACGCATGGGCTGACTAAGGCTGGCAATTCATAAATATATGCTTAAATATCAAATTTCAATTATAGAAAATGAACTTATGCTAATTTGCATGTAATTTATAGAATAATAACAAACCCTTTTACTTTAATTTAGTTCCAAGTATTTGGAATTGGAATAAATTTAATAATTCTAGATCTTCTCGAGCATTACGGTATTTACAGTATTATATTATAATAGACTGTAATCATTTGCAAAAGCTAGAAATGTTATTTAGATTTCAATCTATATATTCGCCAAATTGATGCATAAATAATAGTATGAATGTATATCCAAGCATTTCAAAATGAGAAACCTCGTAGTTGTATTTGGATCAGAAAGTCTAGAAATTGTGTACTACTTAGCCCAATATTCTTTCTCTATTGGGCTATGTCCTCAATTATTGTCTCATTGCAAGCGTACAAATCTTTCAAAATACTTTCATGTAAATGCCAAATAAGCTTCCAATAAGTATATATCTTTATAGGTATATTTATAGGTATATATCCTAGGCTTTGGCTTGGCAGAAAGCAAAAGGCACTCTTCGATTCCGATTAAAAGTAAAAAATGCATCAATAAACGCCAACAATGTCTCATAAGTTGTAGATATGCACTAAATTGCCTAAATTATTGTTTGATTATCTTTTGTTTGCATCAAAAATCAAATGTGTCTGACATATTCTTTACTCTCTAGAATAAGCTACACTCAAAACATGTTTTTATATACCCCGAACCCATTAAAAATGGGTGTAAGGGTATATTGTATTTGTGCGAAAGCCAAATGTATGTAACAGGCAGAAGGAAGCATCTCCGACCCCATAAGTATATATATTCTCGATCAGCATCAATAGCCGAGTCGATCTAGCCATGTCCGTCTGTCTGAACGCAAGGATCTCAGAACCTATAAGAGCTAGAGACATGAAATTTTAGATGCTCCTAGTTCCCACGCAGATCGAGTTTGTTTCCGATAATCGATAACTTACTCCGTTTCCAGGCAATCGATAAAAATCGATATCGATATCCTGTTTTTTGTGCAATTTTGGTAAATAATAAGAGCTAGAGACACCAAACTTGACATATAGCTTCTAAAATAGAATATATATATGCATTTGATGTTGGAAGAAGAGGGTGAAGGGTATCGCCTAGCCGGGAGCTCCCGACTAGCACCTCTTACTTGTTTTCATGTGAATATTTGCCTTTAAAAATGATTATGATCAAAAAGATATTTAAAGAGTTTCCTTGATTTAGTTAAGAACCTAAAACTCTGATTATATATTTAATATTGAAACGTTTTCTATTTTTTCTCAGTGTAGAAATACCCTACGATGCACTAGAGTAGCCCAATTAGTAAACTATTTAAAGTCACTTTTGCTTAAATTGATTTCAATTAGATTTCTACTCGAGAAAATGCACAACTAACGCCTAATCGAATATATGAAAAGGTATGTCAGTGCATATTAAATCTCTTCGAGAGATGCTTCCCCTAATTGTGCCATAATTAGTGAACGGTACTGCTCGAGGGGGGGTCAACCAAGAGAGGGGTGTGGCGGGGCAGCGGCACTCAATTAAAGCAGCGCCCACAATAGATAAATCTTGATTGAGTTACGACTGGGCAAAAACCTAGAACAAAAAAAAAATAAACAACCGAAAGGAAAATAACAAATGTTGTGGAGCATTTGACAGACAACCCTGCTGAGCTGTGTGCTGGGGGCTGTGACTGTTAGAGGGGTGGGGCGGGGGCAGGGGGAGCTTTGGCTCTAGCTTTGGATTGGCTGGCAACTGGCTGTGGGCAGCCGCGACTGAGGGGGCGGGCACAGGTGTGCATGCAAATAGAATGCATGACGCTGGCGACGACTTCTAAATGATCCACTGTGCGGCACCTGCCGCAAAAAGAAACCTACAAAGGGTTGATGGGGGGAGGGGGGGAGGGGGGGTGGTTGGTTGTGTTGGCTTTAAAAAGCGCGCGCGTAAAAAGAAAAATGAGAAAAAAATAACGAACCAAGCGACAACAACAAATCATGGCTCTGTGTGGCAGAGTGGCACGTTTGCACGGTGCGCGGTGGCAAGTCAACAAACGGAAGCCATGCCAAAGCTAACACACACACAGGCGCACACACAGGCACACACACAGGCGCACACACATGCAGCTTGGCAATCGAAACTGTAAACTATGGACGACGCCATTGCTGATGTGTGCCGAGCGAATTTTACCGCCCAAAGTGCTGGCAGCGACGCCAAAGACCAAAGCTTAAAGTGGACATGGAGGTGCATGTGGCATGCGGCAAGTGGCAAGTGGCATGTGCTGCATGTGCTGCATGTGCTGCATGCCAGCCACCCAGCCAGCCTGCTCGCCGAGGTGGTGTGTCTCGGTTTGGGGCGACAGCTTTTTATGCCACTCAGCCGCCTCATTGTTGCTAGTTTTCTCCCGCTACAATGGCGTGAAATAATATGCAAAATACTCGCACACACTCGCACACACACGCTGGCACATTAGCCACTCCATGCTAGAAGGAAAAAAAAAAAAGCGACGACGTCGGCGGCGACGGCTGGCGACGAGTGGTGTTGATCGCCGCACGGTTGCTAATTAGGCCACTTAGAGCCCGGGCCTGGGCACTCTTTTTGCAGGAAATCACAAGAACCTCGGCCGGGCCCAAAAAGGGGTTGTAAGACCAGGCGGCTACAGGCCAACCGACCGACCGACCGCCCGCCCCACCCCTGGCTAGCAGTTGCAGCAACCATTATTGCCTAGTGCCATATAAGTGTGTGTTTTGGCTCTGTGTGTGTGTGCTGCGTGTGTGTGTGTGTGTGTGTGTGTGTGTGTGTGTGCTGTGCAACTGTGTGTTTACGTGTGAAGGAGGTCAATGCATTGGCTCCGGCACTTGACAGCTACGCTCTGCAATGCCAGGGGTGGAGCAGCAGCAGCAGCAGCAGGAGGAGGGGCTGCTCAAGCAGGGGAGGAGCTTTAATGCATTTAAAGTCAATGTTCAGCTTTATAAAATACACACATTTCTGATCTAAAGCTAGAGCTTGGAAACGCCATTTCCACTTGGAAGCGAGTGAATTTTGTGACAAGCGTGAAACACATCTCAATTGAGTTTTCATTAAACAAGCAAAATTGGAAATGAGTTTCTAGTCGAATTTTCAGCCGGCAAATATTTAAGCTGCATTTCCGCCAAAGAGCGTTGGATTTAGCGAAAAAAAGTGAAATGCCTCTCAAAGGAATTTCCACCATTTTTCCAGGACTGCCAGAGGAATTTCCCAAATATAGGACGAGCATATAGTTTTATATTTATTAACATTAAACATAATCACAAATATAAAGCCCATGGCAACTGCTTGCAACAAGTCTCGAATCGCAAGGTGAGAGCTCATGAAAAGCATGTTTTCGTGTCAAAATAATAATAATAACAAGAGGGAGCTAGGCGATACCCTGAACCCTCTTCTTCCAAGATCAAATGCATATATTATATATATTCTATTTTAGAAGCTATATGTCAAGTTTGGTGAGTCTGGCTCTTATTATTTACCAAAATTGCCCAAAAAACAGGATATCGATATCGATTTTTATCGATTGCATGGAAACGGAGTAAGTTATCGATTAACGGAAACAAAATCGATCTGCGCGGGAACTAGGAGCACCTACATCTACAATTTCAGTCTCTAGCTCTTATAGGTTCTGATATCCTTGCGTTCAGACAGACGGACATGGCTAGATCGACTCGGCTATTGATGCTGATCAAGAATATATATACTCTATGGGGTCGGAGATGCTTCCTTCTGCCTATTACATACATTTGGATTTTGCACAAATACAATATACCCTTACACCCATTTTTAATGGGTTCAGGGTATAAAAAGCGAATTATTTAAAAAAGAATTGATTGTGAATTAAATATCATATGAACTAACAAATTCACTTAATTATAATAATTTAAGTGAGGCCCTCAAAGTAATTAATTGCATTTTGAATAAAATCAAATCATAAACCGAAATATTATAATTATATTGGTTTATTATTAATAAAGTTTATGCATAAAATTTGGAATTGTTCGCAAATTGAATAAAATATTTGTAATAATCCCTTTTAAAATAATCCCTTGCTAATTCTGCTCTGGTAATTTGTTGTAATATTAATTATATTATATTATGAATGTTAAATTAATAGCGATATTTACTTAAAACAATCTCCTTCAATGGAACAGAGCGTGCTTTTGCTTGTATTATTAATTAATTATCATACGAACTAATTAATTATTGTATGATAAGTATCAATAATTACTTTGAAATATTAGCTCAAATAAGTAGTATGTGGTATTTTTATCTATTATTAAATTATAATAATAATTAAATGTATATTAATTCGATATCAAAGTGGTTGGCTTTTTGAATGACAGCAACAGCTGCTGACAGCAAAGAAATACAACAACTTAATTAAGCATCTATTAGCGTATTGTGAATGCCAAATTAACACACACCCCACACACACACACACACACCCATGGCAGAGATCAAGCTCATCGCTGAATGAATGAAATTCAAGCACAGGATATGCGGCACTTTTGATCGAGATTGAACGGGTTAGACAAAAAACAAACAAACAAAAAGCGGCTTGGACAACAGCCAAAAAGATCAGAGAGCGGCGACCGATGAATGAAGCGAGGCAAAACTCAAGTAACTCGAGCTGTCTGAAAGGATATACTCGCTGGAGCCAAGCAGGATAATTCGAGCCGCCCTGGCTCTGCCGCAGATCAAGCAGAGGAAGAGCTGGTACTTCATGCCATTAACTATATATAGGACAGCCGAAAGCCGAAAGTGAGTGAGAATATGGCTAATCAAAAGCCAACTGCAAGAGAAATCTAGCTATAAACTAATTGATGGAAGAAACAATTCGATATGCAAGCCAAATAAGTTTGAGCAAGGGAATAATATCCTGTCTATAAGCAGTAATTTCTAACATTCAGTATCGACTGGCTCTAATGAACAGTTTCTACAAATTGGTTTCATCTAATTTCAACTCATCAGCCATGTTATCCCGGAGCAAAAGCCGGAGCAGCCCATAAGAAACTAGCCAAGGGAATCTATCATCAGGTATCCCTTTAATCTCTATCTACAAGAAATGCATTAGCATACCTAATGAGAAACAATACACCATGCATTATACAAATACATATTTAAATGGAATATTATCCTTAAGATATTATTATAACATAATATTAAGTGAAACGTTATCAAGGTAAGCAATAAGAATACAACTCGAAGATGTTATAGAAAAGAGTAGCAGGAATATTGGATATTTGCTGAAAATCATTTCTCTGCTTATTTTAATGCATTTATATTTCTCGCATATAATAGTTAATATAATTTGTATTTTATTATAGCATTCCTTATATAAGGTTCAAATACGCCTGGTTTCTTTAACACACAGCGCCTTGAGCGGGGATAAGCTCAAAAGGATATTCAGCTCCAGCTGGCTACGAATATTCAGAGCCAGGCTCTGGGGTACGTCTCTAACATTGTTGTTGCGGCTCAGCCAAAAGTTACGAGCTGCCGTCAAGCGCGAGCAGATGACGTGACCCTGCGGCAACCCGCCATAAATTGGCGACAGTTCGGCGGAAAACGTCAGCGCACGGTGGTCCATATACGAGTATGTCAATTAAGGTCCAGCAGCCGCTGATTTATGCAATTGCCAGCGGCTCCGCTCAAGAGCAATCTACCAGCCCCTACCCAGCCCTCACTCTAAATACGGGCTCGAAGTTAGCCAAAGCCGCGTCGAGCTGGCGGGGGCCACTTCCTTCCGTTACAGTGGCTCACCAAAAATACCACCAAAAATGAATTAAATACGAAATATTTTTTATTTATTTTCATCAGTTTTCTCGGACAGTGGAGCCCGCTAATTGGCGGACGTCGCGTACGGTGCGTGCCCCAAAACACAGACTTGATAATAACTTCTTCAACGAGCGCCATGAAGTGAAATTATTCGGGTAAACATGCACGCTAATTACAAAGCCTCAAACGATCTTCACATCAAAAATAAGACAAAAAACAAAAAACAAAACAGAACCAAAAAAATCAGTAAGAATCAACAGATGGGTTAGCCGAAGATTGGATACACTAACATGCATAACTGAAACTCTACTATTATTTATTATTTATTATATTTATTTCGAATTTCGATTTTATTTTGTAAAATAATTGAAAATATATGCATATCATTTAGCTAGTCAGATTAGAGAACTATTTCTTTGGAATTTATTGTTTTATATATTTAAATTATTTAAGCCCATTTCAAGATTATTTAAATGCATTTACTCTTAAAGAACTCAAATCAAGATTTTATATAAATAGTTTCATTAATTGCGTTCATTAAGATTTATTTTTTTAGTTGTATGCAGGGAGTTATTGTCTTCAGGGTATAATTGTTCAAATATTCAAAATATCGAATATAATTCAAATTAAATACCAAAAATATGCTCGAATAATTTTATAGATATTGTAATGAGTGGGCAATATCAATGCTAGACATAATATTTAATATGCAAACAACGTATTAAGTTATCTTTTAATGTATTTCAATAAATGACACAAGTCTCGGCACATATTCGTGGTATCCCGCGGGCAAGTGTATGGCAGAGAAACAAAAAATGTAAGAAAAATGGATATGATATTTTATGAATCAATTCAGAAGAGCGCCAAGTGGACCACCGTCGCTGTCGCTGTCAGCGTTAGCGTCGCTGTCGGCGTCAGCAGCGACGCCAGTCGCCAGGCGCTGGCACACGAATATCGCCAACGTCGTCGTGCAGTTAGCGAATGAGCCACTTAAAGAGCCACAAATAATAATAACGACTTTAACGACAAGCAGCAGCAGCAGCAACAACAACAACAAGACCCACGCCCCTTAAACCCAGCCCACTCCCCGGCCCGCCCCGCGCCGCCACAGCGCTGCACAGTTGGAGCCACACAACATGCTGCAGGGTCTGCCAAAACAAAGTTGAGCTCTTCGCGTCCGCCCGCTTATGACTTGAAGTGAGCTTTTTGATTATGACGAGAGCTGGCCACATGATCATAATGATCATAATGATGATCATCATCATAATGGAGCTGGAGCTGGAGCTGGCCCATGTGAGGCCTCGCCTTAACAAGCCCAAACGAACAGGTTTATTATGATATAAGATATTTCGCTCACACACACACACGCACACACACACACACACACAATGCCCCTCAAACTGTAAACGAGCCTGCGAAAATCATAAAGCCAGCATCCTCTTCTGGCCATGGATACTGTTCCGATTGATTCTTGGCATTCTTATGTGATCCTTCACTCTGGCACTTGTGCACGCAACTCGACTGCAAGATGCCCTGTACCAACTATCAACTCTTGCCCTGTTGCAAGAACAGAAGAAACGAAATACCGATTTTGGTTATAGATATATTTAGACGATTGTATGAGAGAGTGCGAAAGATAGAAAAGCTGCCTGGTCTTACGTCCACTTAAGGGACACTGGGATCAATGATATCAAAGAGATCTTATGCAATACAGTAGTTCCTTTCGATAGGATTGTATGGGAGAGCGTGAAAGATGCTTATAAGAAACTATGTACTAATTTCTCCAGATCAAGTCCACACAGATCCTGAGATCAATGAGGTAATTCAAGTTGTAGATATATTAGGGATGGTATGGGACAGTATGGAAAATAAAAACCAAACTAATTATACGTCTGCTTATTAAACAGATCCCGGGAGAATTACAGTTTAAATAATATATTTTTTATGACGTCTGCTTACAAGAAACTATTCGATACTATACAGATCCTGGGATCAAGGATATTATTATATCATTATTTCTACTTTCGCTAGGCTTGTATGCGAGAGTCTTAGAAATAAAAAGCCGACATGTTATACGTCTGCTTATAAAGCTCTAAAAGGAAAATAATTGGCTAGAGATTAGTTTGCTTTGGTTTCGAGCACAGGTTCCCTGGATGGGCGGTAATGTGCTCGGTACTTGGATATTGACAGATGACAAACTGGCAGCGAGTCGGACACCTGCAACTGAAATGCGGCTGTCAACAAATATTTGCACCTTCGACGCCTACGTAATCGCTGATTCCCGCCGGGCATTGCAGCGACAATCTCACACCTCAACACGTAGCAGGCTAATACACACAAACACGCACAAGCACACCTAAACACACACACACACACACACAAACGTTTACACACATTAATTTGCATAATCAGCTATAAAGGCGCCAGCTCAAGCGAGAAATTTGCAACGCTTTCAATGCCATGTCAATCACAAAAGGAATCCCAGACCTAAATGTGTACAAAATTTCGTTTGTTATTTGCGGCAATCCAAAATATTAACCCTTTTCCCTTTCCAATTCTATTGAGAATTAAATGTGAAAAAATTTAACGCAACTGTCTGTTCAGCTCGGCTTAGGTATCTGTGCGCCGCACTGACAATTAAGAAGTCGCTGGTTCAACTTCCCCAAATTGTATGTTCAATTTGTTATTTTTCACACATAGAATATGCTTATTGACATTACTAATATGTTCTACATTTCATAGGCGAAGGATGAAACAACTGATGCTAAACACAAACATCCTGTCACTAGTTGGGAGCAGATTCTTATTGGGAAACATATATGAGAACGCTTGGAATCATAGAAAAACTGTTCACTTCTTTCCCCAAATCTGAGCTCAATGGAGAATCTCCGACGGCAGCAACAACTTATATAATATATATAAAAAAACATATCACAGAGGTGACTTTAACTGTATAATTTTGTTCATTCCTGTTTTACCCTGCACACAATAAAAAAAAATGGCCACGACTTATTCCTTTAAGGAATCCAATTGGATTAAATTATTAGAATAGTGAAAGGTATATGATATATTCAGATTTTGCAAAGAAATTTCTATTTTTTTCCCATTTATCTTGTTGCCTAAAGACACGTTCTTGCGCTCAAATCTGACCATAAAAAAAAAAATCGGTTTAGAACTTGGTCTCAGTCACGGTTTCAGCTTCAGCTTTGGCTTCGATTTCGGTCTCTAATGGCCATCACAATAGACCCATCACATCCGCGCGTAATAAACTGCACGCACGCACAGTCGACACCAACTGGCCAGATTATGAAGGGGCACGAGGGGCTAGGTGGGGGGAAGGGGGGGCACAGTGAGTAGCTGGAAGGCTGGAGGCCAAAGGTGCAGCATCCGTTCCATCGCTCTGGTCATCATCTAATCAAAATCAACGATCATCGCGTTGAAAGCCCTTAAAATGGGCAAAGCACGCGGCTGTCATGTAGGTCGTGCCCCGCCCATAAAACTCC
Source organism: Drosophila novamexicana (assembly GCF_003285875.2). Lineage (NCBI taxonomy): Eukaryota > Metazoa > Arthropoda > Insecta > Diptera > Drosophilidae > Drosophila > Drosophila novamexicana. The sequence goes on from NW_020824911.1 coordinate 31,553, forward strand.
TCGTTCTCCCCTCCTCCAGCTGCTACGCCTGCTGCTGTTGCCCAAAGGGGGGTTACCCCGCTAGCTGGCATTTCCGAATTGGGTTGGAGCTGTTGTCGGTTGCGTGCTTGGGTCATTTGTAACACCTGACGGCTGATTATACAAATCTTTGATTTGAAACATTATAATTAACATAAGCTGAGGCGTGCCTCGCCAGTTCCCAATCGGGTATCATTGATTGGACGAACAATTTGGCACAAGCGATTGAGGGGAAACACGGCTTTCCCCCCTCCTAATAGCCACACATAATTGGGGACTTGACGGCTTAACTGTTTGATTCGATGCGATTCGAGATGGCGATGTGCATACATAACTATCGATTGCTAATTGTTATCGATTAGTATCGATAGTGTGCAGATGGTGTCGGCAGATTGGTTAGCAGAGGTAGCTCGCATGGTGAAATTTGCATATAGAGGAGATATAGAAAGGTTGACTTAAGTTAAAACGAATGGGACGAGATGAAAATTTTTATCGATTAATATCGATTATGTAGCCATGGTGTTTGGAATTTGATTAGTGGGGTTAGCTGGGATGACGAGGAAATATGAGTGGGGAAATATAGGGATACTTAAATAAATCTGACTGTGGTTTGACTTGTAGGTCGCCGTATGAACATAGATATCGGATGCCAATTGTTATCGATATATATCGATAAGGTGCAGACAGTATCGGAAATTTTGCAAGTTGAATGATAGGGAAATATATACCCATACTGTGTGGTTAGACTCTGGTCAACTGTGATAAGATTCGGTGAGAGAAGGCGGTAAGGATATAGATATCGGGTGCCAATTGTTATCGATAAATATCGATGGTGTACAGATAGTATGAATTTAGCCCGTTTTGGGTGAGTAGAATGATTAATACAGGGATAGGCGAGTGTTGATCGAACTGCGGTGGGGTGAGTTTAACGACATGAATTATACTTCTAAATAGGGTAGGAAATAAAAGCAAGCTCGCAGATAGATCAACCAGCAAACAAAAACCTATGATACAAGAGCTGCAGCGAGCGAAAGAAATCGAATCGCAAAAAACAAAAATTGTCAACATTTGGCGATTGTTGTTTGACCCAAGCGACGAATTTCTGCAATGTCCAGTGGCCAGCGGCGGCATGAGGCAATTGCAACAGCAACAGCGAACAACAACAATGTCTATTGAAGCAGTACGCAGATGGAGGTAGGGTTGTTGTTGTCGGGAGACTGCGCAGAGATTGGAGACTCGACAGCAGCTTGGCGAGGCTCGGCATGCAGGCGGGCGGGCGGGTGGTCGGTCGAGTGGCCACCCACGCCGCCAACGGGGCGTATGAAAAACAATTTTCGAGCGGCTTGTGCGATGCGATGCTACAACAATAAAAGCGCCCAATGTGGTTGTTGTCGTTGTTCGTTCGTTGCTGCTGTTGTTATTGTTGTTGTTGTTGTCTTTCAACATTTCGACTTGTTGTGATTATGGCGGGCGGCCGTCATCATCGTCAACGTTGTCGTTCGCTCGCTCGTTCGTTGATTTCATAATCTCTTCCGTTGCCATTTGCTTGTAGCTGGTTGTTGTAGCTGGTTGTTGTAGCCGGTTGTTGTTGTTGTTGTAAATTTGTGGGTGACCGCGCACTCTCTAAAAACGTCAATCACTCAATTAAACTTAATTATAATTGCGAAGCGATGATGGCGGGCGGCCAGTTTGTTGAATAAATTCAGAAAAGAACTGAAAACTCAAAACTGTCGGCAGACACGGACCAAGCGGCTGGCTAAGGGCTAGCTGAGCAATAGAGCTAGAGCGAGAGAGAGAGAAAGGCAAGGGATGTGCAGAGTGAAGATCGACTTTGTGCCGCGACTTGCAGCACTTTGTTGCTTCTCGTTGAGATTTCAAGAAATTCGCAGAAAATTGTAAATGCACGACGCTGGACGTTGGACAATGATGATGATGGCGACGCTGGCAACCGACGCCGTCGCCGCCACCTCCATCTCCTCCAGCACCAGCACCAGCACCACTTTGGTGGTTTCAAATTTTGCCTCGTTGTCTGTGGCTCGCATTTTGTTGTTGTTCCTTTTTTTTTTTTTGTTTGTTTTGATTGGCCTGGCCTGAGAAAATGAACGACCACAAGAGAGCAGAGCTTACATGATGTTGTCGCGTTATGCAAAATGCTTTAACCAGTCAAAGTACCCCCCCCCCCCCCCGCACATCGCCCCGCCACCCACTCCGAGCTCCCCTCCTTTGGCTGGCTACCCTCCAGCGCAGCAGCCCCTGCTAACCCTGCTACACCTACCGCTCCCACGCTTGAGCTGAAGGCGCCCACCCAGAAAACGAAACGATGTGGCCACTGGCCATCGAATTTTGCACTAGTGTTGGGCATTGACGGAGGGGGGGGGGGGGAAGGAAGGGGGCGGAGGCATGCCTTGACAGTTGAAGAAGCTTGAGACCAAAGTACTTTCACCTAGACAACAGACGAAGCATAACCCTCGCGCCTTTGACTGCGGCCACGCTTGAAGATCGCTTCGTACACTGTGACAAAATATGGTTGTGAGTGGAGTGGAAGGAGACAAGTGGCACGGGCAGGGGGAGCGGGTATGGATTGGGCAGGGGCTACGCACTTGCACAACGCATTGCATTGTCTACGCCAGTCGCATGGAAAATCTCTCTCAATCATATAAAAAGAGGCGACGCAATGTGTGGGCGTTAACTGCGTCGGCCACTGGAGCGACACACGAAACCGAACGAGATGGACGCACCGGACAGTGGACAGTGAAGAGGGGACACTGGACAGTGGAGAGGGGAAGCCAGCTGGCGATCATCGGAGCGCTGCCTTCGACCATTGTCACATATTTTTACGCTTTTGCGATTTGTGGCAAGAAATTTGCAATGTTGTTGCTGCTGTTGCTCGGCTTGTTTATAATTAGGGGGCGGTTCGGTTGTCGTTTCGTCGTTTGACAAACTGTTGGGCAATTTGCGGCTGGGTATTTCAAAATTGGCATTATAATTGCAATCGCTGTGCCACAGCAGGCAAACAGCTGCAAATGAATATGCAACAAATTTGTACATAGTATTGCGAGCTTGGGACCTGGTTATGTCTAAGAAATCTGCCTAAGAACCTGCCTGGAACTACTTACAAATCATGCCGACAACAAACCGACGACAAAATAATTTAACCTTAACTGAACGGAACAATATGTTTGTATATAAACTCAACCAATAATATAACTAGTTCCTGAAATAAAGATAAAATTCATATAATAAATACGTGTAAAACTGGATTCACAAATCTAGCCTCAAAGCGCGACTTTGATTGGGAATGATAATCGAACTATTAGGAATATTTTATTTACCATCAACCCATTGAAAGTTGCTAAAAAGGGTCTCTTGTTTTTGTGCATACGTATGCAACAGGCAGAAGAAAGCATCTGCGGCCACATAGAATATATATGTATATATATATATTCCTGGTCAGCATCAATAGTCGAGCCGATCTGCCCATGCTCGTCCGCCTTTCTTTCCATAAGCTAGAGACTTGAAATTTTGAGCGAAGATCGAGCTAGTGAACGCGCAGTACGAAGTCAGGGGACTGATATGTATGCTATATCCTATATCCTATATCCTATATCCTATATCCTATATCCTATATTCTATATCCTATATCCTATATCCTATATCCTTTACCAAAAAAGCAGCACGAGCTTCACATTTCTTGCAAGTATCTCGTTCCACTTCCTACATGCTCTACATAGCATGTAACAAAGGTACGCTAGGAATGTTTAGATGTTCAGCTGGGAACAGGGTATCGCCGAGTCGGGCGCACTCTTACCTTTAATAAATTTGTTTGCAAAAGCGACTAGAGGGTTCTGTGGCTCTGCCCATTGATGTTTTCTTTACGGATTGAAATCTGCACAGCTGTCTCTGGAGCCAGAAATATTTGGGCCTGCGATTGAGTTGATATGCTTATGTGGGTATTGAGCAGCAGTATGGGTGTATGTGTGTGTGCGTGTGTGTGAGTGTGTGCACTGATAGTTTCAACGAATTTGCCGCCCGTACTCGAGGCAGTCAAGTAGATTTAATTGCTGCTAGCCCTCAATTTCGTTTAATACGAAATTCCATTTTCCCATTTTCTTTCATCGTTTGTTTTTATTATGTTCGTTTTCATTTTCATTCCTTCTTTTTTTTTTTTTGTTCACTTCTCAATTTCATTGATTTCAATTGTTGCATTGCGAAAAACTATCGATTACAATGCGCTGGCCAAAACAAAGGATGGGCATCGATTGCGGGGGTTGGGCCCGGGCATGACGCACAATGGCCCAAATCGTTTAGGGCCATTAAGTGCGCCTCAGCGCAGACGCATTTGTTGCCCAAAACTAGATCAGCTCACTCCCCCCTCCCCCTCCACATCCCCCTCCCTCTCACCCAGCAGTCCATGCCATTCGGCTTAGCTGGCACTGGTAATCGATATACATATTTGCGCATCTTTTGTTATTAATCGGCAGGTGGCGGCAGATCGATCGCTCAATTGCCCGCCCACACATCGCTAGCACCGCACCCCCGCCCCCGCCCCACCCCCTCCTTCAACCAACCAACAGCCCCTTCGGCAGTTGTTTGGGCACTTTACGCGTAATTGCCGCACATCGTCAACCGACAACGTTGTCGTTGTCATTGTTGCTGTTGTTGTTGTTGCTGCTGCTGTTGCTGCTGCTGTCGGCTTGGGCCCATTCATCAAAGCCCATCGATTGGCATTGGGTCTGTCGTCTGTGTTGAACAAGACCTATTATTTGTAGGTCATAAATTTTATTGCTCAACTGCCGTTGCTGCAATTAAATCTCAATGGGACCCGCAACTGCAACTGCAACTGCCAAACGGACGGGGGGCGGGGGTACGCTAAATGTCAGGGGCGAGCGGTCTTCTTGATGCGTTTGCCACTCGCAACACTCAACATCTTCTCCTGCCCGCCGACGCCAACCGCACCGTTTCACCCTCCTGCTATTGCTGGCAAATATTTTGACAGTCTGTGCAGTTGAAAAAGGAATCTAATGAGCCGAATTGCGAGTTCACGTTTTGTGTCCATCGCTCGATCAGCTGATTTTTATCTACAGTTAGTTTAGCTGCTAACTGGGCCTTTATCGTGGTGCCCGGCGTCGCCCGCCATTAGCCAATGCTGCTGCTTCCTCATCTGAGATATCTCTCATATCTTGATCTTATCTGCTTCAAAGTCAGAATGGCTTCGAACGGCAAGAAAATCGCGATGCATTATTTTGCACAGTTTTTAGCTCGTTTTGGCCATCTTTCTCTCTATTAAAGGAGAAGAAGATCCACCAGATCCCGAAACAATTATAGTCCACGAATAGAATTTTGTTATTCCTTTCACTTTTCGATTTGTTTTGCTTACTTGAGAGCTGAGATGTGGGAAGACTCTGATAAATGTATTTGGACTGCTTCAGTGTGATTTCTATCTATCTCTCTCTTTCTCTCTCTCCCTCTCTCTCTCTCTCTCTCGCTCTTTCTCTCTCCAGCAACCCAGAACTCAAGGCATGCTTAAAGAAATCGCAGTAGCCCATTTAGTTTCAATTGCAAAGCTGCCTATTCTCTTCCATGTTGCTCTACTAACCAAGCGTAATTTTCTAAAAAATAATATAAGAATTTAAAAAAATGCCACCCCAACTTTTCGGCATAAAATATAGCTTCATATTGATCATGGACCGTGCTATTTAGATAAGTAGTATTCTATATTCGATTTCAGAATTTTCTTCCTTCTTTTTACTGCTCTGCAGGGTCTAAGTTCACTTAGAACCTTTCAGCTGTCGTCTCTGGACGACGAATAAATTCTCCTACACCCTGCCGACTTCTGGACTGGATCCAGATGGATCGGACCACGGATAGATGCTTAAGACGTTCACACTTTTCACAGCCACAAATTAGATTTAACCGAAATGAAAAAATAAAGACATATTGGAGGAGACTTCAACTATATAAGGCTTATAGTTGAACCCTTTTACAATCATTACAATTCAGAAGGGAACTCTAGATAGCCCTGAATTAAGTTGTGCAAAGTCGTTGCCCAAGTCAGCTGCTTATAATTTATTATAATTAAGATGGCACGACTGTTCTTCCCAACTTCCTGGGAGGCTCCACGCCCAGGGCCAGGGCCAGGGCCAGGCCCAGGTCCATAAACGTCAAGCGGATGCATTTGCCCAGAGGCGCCGCCAGCCGGCGCTTGGCTTAACGAGCTACGTGTCGCCATCAGGTGGATGTGTGGCAGCCAGTGGTTGCTGCTGCCTCGCTTGAAGTGCTGAGAAGATGCCCAAAACCCGCAGCAATTCGCAGCAAATTCGCAGCAATCAGCAGCAATCGCTTAGACAAAGTCAACCCTTTGATCAAAAGCCAACAGTGGCTGCTCCCGCTCCTGCTCCTGCTGCTGCTGCTGCTGGGGTCGACTCGCCTGTGATTCTATTAGCAATTCCGGTGAAATCGAGTCGCATCTCTAAAACCGTTAAGGGCCAGTCAAACAGCGCCAGTGGAGGCGTTCTGGGGGAAGGGGGCGCTGCTGGCATCAAAGGGCAGCGCCACTTGGCGGCCGTTCCGTGCCGTCAGAGAGCTGCGCGCTTGAGCGAAAACAGTAGCGCCGGCTGCGAGCGTCACTTGCGACAAACAACAACAACAACAAGAACAACAACGAGAACAACCAAAAACAAACAAATGCAAAAGTTCAAAGCCTAATGCGAAAAATTCGCAGAAATCTGTCATCGCCTTGTCAACGCGGCGTCATCATCAGCAGCAGCAGCAGCAGGAAGCTGCGGCCAGAGTGTGAGAAAGAGCGGAAGAAGCAGACAGATAGAGATGATGATAGACAGAGAGAGAGGGAGAGAGAGAGAGTGGGAGAAAAGGAGTGAGAGAGATTGGGGAAGAGCGAGTAGTGAGAGACAACGAACAACCCACAAGCCGGAGTAAGGTCTAACCCACTCCCAAACCAAAAATTGATGCTACACACATGTCAGACACAACACACACACACACACACACACACAAAAGCGTATTGTGCCATCAAAAATCGGTGGCACGTCGAGCGATCATATCAAAAAGCATCTCACTGCAAATTTCCTGCCTCGTCCAGATAAGGCACCAAGTGTAGGAGGAGCTGCGCGCAGGCGAGTCTGTTTTCGAGCCGTGATGTGTCTGTGTGACATCAACTGGCGTCTATCAAAGTGTTTATACGCTCTGCCAAAAACAACAATAAAAAACATTTAAAAAAAAAATCACAAGTCAGAACGTGCACACACCCAGCCCCATGGGACTACATTGGCTGAGGCAAGCAGCTTGTCTCTGACCGAAAAACCGGGAACAACTAGATGCCAAAACCTGGGAGCTATAGGATAGATATGGGTAATAGGGGTAAAGGCACCTGACTATGTTCGGCGATAAATGAAACTAGAGGTAAAGGAATCCTGGGTCATAAGAGAATTAATATAAGAAGAAGCCTAGCGAAATGGAAACCTGGCGTTGGGTAGGAATCTAGGAGAAAGGCAATCCAGGTGTATGGATATAAGGTCCTAGCAAACTGATGTATAGGAATCAATGGTTATATGAATCTAAAATAAGGGTACAGAAAACTAGAAGCAGAAGGATCTACGAATTAAAATATTAATAAATCTAGAGGTACAGGATTCTGGGCTTGGTTAGAAATCTAGAAGAATATGAAACAAAGGGAATAGAAATCTAGGACTATAAGAATCGAAAACTAAACTTATTTAGGGAAACAATTAACTAGCGATAAAGAAATCTGGGATGTGCTTAGGAATCGAGAGATATTGTAACCTCAAGGAGTAAGAATGTAAGAGTTTATGTAAACGAGGCTTGTAGGGATTAGGGAATGAAAAGATGATGGCAAAGGATCTGAGCTTGAGCTTGGATAATTTAGGTGTACAGGAAACTGGGGTAAATATACCCCAGGATCCGTATATTTATCTTGGCGAGTTTGTGTTTTTACTTTGTTGTATAAATCTGGGCATATGGAAAATCGAAAATCGACGGGTATAGAAGTCTAGGGGAATGGGAATCTAGGAGTATGGAAACCAACACGGATGCAAATCTAGTCGTATAGATATAATAATGGTAAACATGATGATGCTAGGACTTTAGAACTATGGATCGTAGATATCCATTTGGCGAGGCATTTAGTTAGCTAGACATCTGGGTAGCTGGAGAAAATCAAGAGAATAGCGCTTTGAGGCTAAAGGATAACGTGGCTTATAGCCATGCTTGCATTTGCAGCTCATTTGGGCACAAATATATACAAGATAAACGTCATCAATTCCTCTTCATTGTGATATTCGTAAACGTTTTACCGGCATGCGCTTTGCAGTGATGTCCTGCTTGCTCGCGTGCCTCCCCCTGTGTATTGCACGAGTCGCTGCTAAGAGTATACGCTAGTCGGTATCATAGGCTAATGACAAGCTCTTGTCTGTCGGCTTTTGACAACATGTCAGAACGCCAGAATGTTGTTGTTGCCATTGTTGGCATAGTTGTTGTTGTTGTTGTTGTCGACGTTTTTGCTGTTTGCTGGACTGTTTGGCAGTTGGACTGCTTGGCAGCTTGTCCGTTCGGCCTGTTGCATGTCATTTGGACGATGCTCGGCGCTATTAAACTTCAAAGGCCGAATGGCAACTGGGCGCAGAGCATTTAACGCCAAATTCCGCACAACAAAAGGCAGCAGGTAGGCATGGATATATATCATCAGCTGCCCAGTCAGCCAGGCCCATTCCCGCTTCTCGCTTCTCGCTGTTCGCTGGTTGCTGCCCTTCTCGCTGTCCAGGCCCAGTTCGGGTCTGACTCAGCGAATGTTTGAAATTTTGTCGTTAGATTTTTGTGCACATTAATTGCCGCAATTAACGTGGGGCGCTTTGTAGTGATGCCACGGTGCAAGTGCAAATGGTGCGGCAAATTTATTTAGTTGCCTTTTTCACTGGCTGCCTCGCAGCGATTTGGCAGCGAAATGAAAGCGAATGTGAAGCTCCCAAAATCCCGCCGGAAAAAAAAAATACAAAATAAGAAACCCCTTTGTCAAGCCCTTTGCATCTGCTTGCTCTGGCTCTTGGCTCAGACAAATGAATACATTCACAAATTTATATCGATTCGTCTCTTTACGCCATGCTTGACTTGGCCGAATCAATATTGTTTGCAATCCGGACAACTGCAGCATGTAGACATTCATTTGGATTCTGGCCACTGCATCAAATCACATATTCCAATAAATCCCGCATTTTGCTGTACTTAAAAAACTTCCAACCGACCGAAGAAGTTGCCTTTTGGCTATGATTTAAAATGCTTTGCAAACGTTATGACGTCATGAGCCTGTGTAGCTAACTGTCTGAGCGTCGGACCAACAAAAGTGAGGTCGCCGAATCAAATTCAGTTTTCAAATACATTTCTCAATGATACTTGTCTGTTTTTACAAAGAAATTTGTTATTAGTCACAAAGAAAGAAAGAAAATTAATTTGCAATTTATTAATTTGAAGCAATGAAGAAACCTTTCGGGTTTTGATTGATTTGAGACCGCAAGATAAAATCTTTATATTTTTATGTTAAGCAGAAAAGTGTTTTTTAACATAATATGAATATAAGCTGAAGTAATTGGCATAGTTAAATTGAACTAACGAGAGAAGTAATGAGTCTCTAAGCCAGCCTTCACATAGTTGGTTGAATGTGTGAGAATCGCTCGATGTGGCGAGAATTAACATACTTAATTCAAGCCGGGCGGTGCCGGGTAATTTCTCATGGTAAATGTATATTTTGAGGTCAACAAGTGTTTTAAAATTAAACACATATTATCTTGGATAATTTAATAGATAAAACAGCTTGATATAAGTGCACATAGTGAATGCACTCGAAAATTGATTGGAATCAAATATTTGGCTTCGAATACGACTTAAGAAGCTACACACTTCTGCTTCGCTGGGGCGCCAGATGTTCCTGTGCGAGTGGATGAAACGAATCAAATCATATCGAATCGAATCGTTTACCATAAGACGAAAGCTCAGCTCGCGTTCACACGAGTGCCAAATGATTCGAACCGGGAACCGTTCACTGCCAACTGAGGCTGTCAATAAAATTTGCGTCTGGCGCTGATTTGCCCGGCCAAAACCAGAGCCAGGGATTTCAAGAGGTCTGCGGGAAGAGGGGGGGCAACCGGATTTGTACTGAGGCGCGCCCTGTCGTGGCTGATCAAAATCAATGCGATCGAGAATTGCGAATCAATTGCGGGTCGCCGGGCCTTTAACCCGGCGCCTGCGTTTCGGCCAAGAGCAGTCAACATTCAGCAGTCGGCAGTCAGTTGGCGCTGGTGAGCTGCCCGATGTTAAGCAGTCGTCGATCAAAGACAAAATCCCGGCAAGGCTCCAGTCGGGACAATGGGGAGAAACGCAGGAGAGTCTACAGAACTGGCAATGAGAATGGGTAGAAGCAGCAGCAGCAGAGCCGATGAAGACGACGTTTTGCTTTTTTGGCGACACTGACAAGCCGCTTGACAGGGCAAAGTAAGGGGCGACGGGCGCGCGGTGGGGCCGTGGAGAGGGGGGGGGGGGGGGGGGGTGCTCAAACAAATGCGAATGTATTCAAATGCAGCCAAGGAGCGAGCGCGTCTGATCTGCGGCAAGCGATTGTTGTTGCTGCCACGGCTGTTGCCTCACGTTTCTCGCCGTGGCGCTTGCAACCTGATCGATGAATGGGCATTCGGTCGGTCGGTCGGCGGCGGTTCGACTGTATCCAGGGACACGCGGCGCCGCTGCCGTTGCGAATTCAAGCGCCGCTTTTGAGTTGGGCTCACACAATGCCCAAATGCCCAAATGCCCAGGCCAGGCAGTCAGCCAGGCAGTCAGCCAGGAGCAGTCACTGAATCGATCTGAGCCTGTTCCCGTTTCTGTTTTCATCTCAGTTTCTTTTTCTTCTCTTTTTTTTTCTCTGTTTGTTCTCGGCTCTTTAGCAGAGGGATTAAGCTGTGCACACTCGGCTCATGCGCTACCCCTGGCTAGGTCTTAGGGCAGGTGTGTTGCTTCTGTTGCCGAAAATCCCATTGAATTGGCTCTGAAATTTATATGATGTTATTGGGAACTGGGCGCGTATGCGAGCTGCCCGACTGAAATTTGGTTTGCGGCCTCTTAACTGCAAATAAGGCATGCGTCCATATTATGAATCCAGCTCAACCCGGAATTCCTCCTTAATATTACATAATATAATAGGATATAATATTATAAAACATGATATTAGGGCTGACAATGATTTTTCAGATTTCAAAAACTAAAGCTAAGGACTTGACAGGACTTGACACCGGTTCAAAGGTTGACCTCGTAAAACTCTAACAAATAGAACATTTGTAAAAATTGAATAGTCATATTGGAATCGGAAGACTCGAAGAAGAAAGAAATGCCTCTGGGCATGCAATTGAGAAAGAATCCTTTGAAGAATTCTGGATCTAAGCCTGAGCTTGCTTGATTCCCGAATAATATGGAAATTCATAGTTGAAATTAGGCCGTTTTTCTTTTAGAGCCTGGATCCAAACACAGTCAAAAAATGCAATATTATTTGAAATCCCACCAGATGTAAATAAGTCGAACAAGTCTCAAATATCCCGATTAATATGGAAACAGGATGAACGTCGGGTTAGCTAGTCTTAATGATGTTATGGAGCGCAGGATATGCCAGCTCGTTTCGCTGATGTTAATCAATCGCAAATGATATTGCTGTCATAATAATGACTCTGCAAATGGAGCCAATTAGAGAGGGTCGTAAATTAAGGTCTATTTGGTGAGTGGAGCGCATTAAAATTTGATGGTTGGCTGAAACCCTTCTTCTTTTTTTTTTGTATCTTTTTGTTGCTGCTTCAGTTTGCTTTTTGGGCCAAAATGAAATGCAGCCAGAGTCATGTCCACTTTGTTTGCCTCCAAATGACAGCTGATTGCTCTCAGTCGTGGTTCTCGCTGCCTCTCTCTCTGTGTGTGTGCGTGTGTGTGTGCTGCCCGGGTCTGGGTTTCGGTTTCGGTTTCGGTTTTGGTCTGCGCATTTCTCAGGTTTTGTGTACGCCGGCGCCTTTAATTGGCATTTGAATGATGTGCACACGCCGCGCTCCTTGGGCGTCCCTACCTCCCCTCTCCTGCCCCCTAGCCATCGCCGTTGCCGTCGCCCGCCGCTCCTTTAGCTGCTCCTTTTGCCATGGCTTATCACTGAGCGCTCAGCGACTGCGCAGCGGCGTCTTATCAAACTTGTCGATCGGCTGCGGCTGAACGCTTATCTGATGCTCGTTTTGGATAAACGCATCATTATTACTGTCGCCGCAGCGGCGACGGCAACGGCGACGGTGACGCCGGCAGCGACGCCACTCGAATTCGAGCGCCAAATAAAAAAGGGTTAAAAAAACAGCGGAACAGTCGGTGGTCGTTTGTCTGTTTGTTGTTGTTGCTGTTGTTTCTGTTGTTGCTGGTTCTTTATTTTATTATCAAGCGATCTCAATCGCTGCTAATTAATTTCTAGGCTATTTAAGTTAATTTACATACAAAACAAATGCTCAGAACATGCACCCGCGCATACGGCAGCAGCTGCGCCTCCACACCCTTTGGCACAGCGAGCGGCACGCATGTTGCGTAGGCGTTGACGTCGACGTCGATGTCGACGTCGAGGCAAGCATCGACTGCGCTTAATTTTCGTTAATTAAAGCAAATGTCTGTTTAAGGCTGTACCAGGCAAAGGGCTGGTAGCTGCCGCAGCTGACCAAAGTGGCGGAAAAACGTTGCAATTGACGTTGGGCAACGCCAGCGACAGCAACAACGACTCTGCCAGTGGCAGCAACGGCAATGGCGTCGACATCGGCGTCAGCATTTGATTTCCGTGTCATTAAACAGGGCAGCAAATGGTTGCCACAATGATGAGTCGCTGGGCTCTGGGTGACCAGGGCAGCGTTAATGATGCACTGCAGCAGCAGTAACAGCAGCAGCAACAACAACAACAACCACTGGAAACTTAACTTAATTGGCCGAAATTGTAGAATTCCTAACTGAGAATCTCATAAATGCAGCATAGTTTAGGAAAATATATAAGATAGCGGGTGAGAGTCAGTCATTCAGTCAATCAGTCATTTAGTCATTCAGTCAGGACAATCAGTTTTATATAGAGCTAAATATTTATTTGTAGTTACGCACTCACCTGTAAATTCACACGCACGATTGTTTTATTTTCCATCACTGAAATAACAGAAAAGCAGAGAAATTATTTAGTACCTTAAAGACGCAGATTGCTTGCTAAAGCTCACTTGAATTGGTGAGAATCGCGTAGAAGAGCGATATTTACAAATACCTTCCCTGTTCATTTTTATCTCAGCTTCGCATACACATTTAAATACATGCATACATGCATGTGTATATCCACAACTACATGTCCACAGTCATACATACATGCATGCATATGCATACGCATATATGAACATACATACTATATAATGCATTATTATGTATGTACACACATGCATATATACACATATGTGCATACATACATACATACATACATACATTCATCAATACATACATACATACATACATACATACATACATACATACATACATAAATACATACATACATAAATACATACATACATACATATATACATACATACACGCATATATACACACATGTATACACACATATATAAGAATATGCATACATACATTCACACATACTCTCATCATGCCTGATCATGTCAGGCTTTTCATCCATTTCATTTCATCAATACATACATACATACATACATATATACATACATAAATACATACATACATACATAAATACATACATACATACATAAATACATACATACATACATAAATACATACATACATACACGCATATATACACACATGTATACACACATATATACGAATATGCATACATACATTCACACATACTCTCATCATGCCTGACATGACTTTTCATCCATTTCAATTCATCAATACATACATACATATATACATACATACATACATACATACATATATACATACATAAATACATACATACATACATAAATACATACATACAAAAATACATACATACATACATAAATACATACATACATACATACATACATACATACATAAATACATACATACATACATAAATACATACATACATACATACATAAATACATACATAAATATATACATACATACACGCTTATGTATATACACACATGTATACACACATATATACGTACATATATGCATACATACATTCACACATACTTTATATATGTAATGTTCAGCTCATCATGCCTGAGATGACTTTTCATCCATTTCAAATTCATCCAAATTCAAAAAAATAATGTAAAAATTATAAATCAGTCTTCAGCCATTCCCCCAGCAAGGGTCAACAGTTGCTGACCACACAGGAGAGTTTTCACTGTACATTAAAATATTTGAGGCCCAACGAAAATTGCCAGAATACGGGAATATTGCTTAAAGATATACATATTAATATGGAAGACAATACATATATTCAAGTATGTTTAAAAAAATAATACGAATTTAAGATTAAAGACTTTCGACGTTATATTTATTTTACTGAGAGAATTTGAATCTGGACTATTAAAAAAGATAACCCAATTGTTGTTTGATCTGTGAGGCACAAAGTTGTTGTTGTTGCAGCAAAAATCAATGCGATCAAGAACAACAACAACAACAGCGAGGACGAATCGCTTGTAAGGGCTGTGGCAATTGTGAGTCAAAGTGAAAAGCAACAAAAAAAAATACGAATGCGAATCACATTTATTCAAAATGTTATTCGTTTCAATGTCGCAGCATTCACTTTTCCCGAGACGTTTGCGATAAAAACTTAATAAATAAATTGACTTTATGGTTATGGCGCGCCGCAGAGATACACTCGGGCCGCAATCAGATACATTGAGCTACATTGAGATGCTCGGATACGCAGGCGAGAGCTTACAATGTCCTGGCCATGCGTGTGTGTGCGTGCGTGTGTGTGTCGTCCTGTCGTCCTGTCGCCCTTTGTGTTTGCCACAAATAAAACCATAAATAAAACGCAAACGTCGGCCCAGGCGCAAAATGTATTCATGAGTAATTGTCACGCGGGGCATGGTGAACGCTGAGCACTCAGCGCTGGGAGGGGCGTCGATGCTGTGTCCGTGGCACTATTGAAGTGTTTTCGGGTGATTTTCCTGCTCGAGGGTAGCTCGCACGAACGGACGAGCGAACGGACGAGCGGACGGACGGACGGACGGACGGACGGAAGCTATCGGCTGAGCGGAAGCAACGGCTGCAGTTGGCGTTGCGCCACGTGATCGGAAGGAAGCGCAACTTGCGAATTGATACATCCGATGCAGACGCACACAGACACAGCCACAGCCACATCCACAGCTACAGCTATTAAGATACGCAGATATAGATACAAAGATACAGATACAGATACATTTTTGGCAGTTTGTCCTTTTGCGCTTTTGTGTACATCAAATTGTCAGCTAATCGCGCGTCTGTCGCTGACTTTTCACTTTTCACTTCCGCTAAGTCAAGCCACATGGCAGGGGTAGAGCAGCCCTCCCCCCACGGGTCGACTTACACCCTCCAGGCAGACGAACACAACTGCTATTTCGTTTGAGAGCCACTGTTCTACAGTGCAACAGCAGGAAGCCCATGTAGTTTGAGAGCCACTGCAAAGGGACAAAAGTACGGTTTAAGAGTTACGCTCGCAGTTCCAAGTCACCAGCCGAGCAAAATGTGACAGGCACTCGATGCACAGTTTGACATTGACTATTTTACATTCAGTTTTTGAGAGCTTGTGCTGTTTTAATCTATTCCTACAGTTTGACAATCACTGCATTGTTTGATGCGAACCACATAGTACAGTACAGTCGCTGTGCTGTGTTCCCCAACTACTGCCAGCTACTCCCACGCAGTGAGAGGCTCCCAGCCCCTCTTTTGAGCTCACAGATTGTTAACACAGTTTGACAGTCACTGTGCTACAGTTGCAATACAAGCAGCAGCAGGGCTGAACAGGCGCTACTACACGGTCTCTATATAGCTTGAAAGCCACTGTTGAACAGTCACTGCACAGTTTGGCAGTCAGTGCTGGGAATTCGCCCACACAGTGGCAGCCGCCCCTTGCTCCTCCATTTAGCAGGCACATTGTTGACAGTTTAAAAGTCACTACACAGTTGGACAGTCACTGCACAGTTTGACAGCCAGTGCTGGGCATACGCTAATGATGTGTAATCCAACACGGTGGCAGCCCCCCCCCCCCCCCCTAGCTCCACGATGCCCCCTTTAGTTAACACATCGTTGACAAATTAGCACCGTTGCACAGTTTGACAGCCACTGCAGTAGAGTTGCGGTGCGTTGAAAGTGGCGCCGCTGCACGCACAGCATGCAGCTACACACACGCACACATTCACACCATTCATTGTTGTGCAGCCCCCCAAAAGCTGTTGTTGCTGCGGCTGCAAGTTCTCCTCTCCTTTTTTTAGCCTTTTTTTTTTGTTTTTTTGGCTTGAAAAAAATGTTTGACTGGCGCCACTTGAATAACTTGACGACGGGCGACGCCGCTGCCTCGATGCTGTGGACAGTGGACGCTGGACGGTGGACGTTGTCTCAAAATAAAGACGATCCAATCCGAAAAAATCGAACGAGTGCACACTTAAATGCAAAAGGACATGAAAAGAACACGACTTAAGGATTGCCTCGGCCTCCAGTATTTACAGCTTTTCTTTTCAATTGCTTTTTTTTTGCATTTTATTTTATTTTGTTTTTTTTTTGTTTTATTTTTATTTTTCTTTTCCTTTTTTTTTTTGTTTTTGTTGTTGCTTGGGCTGCCAACGCGCTTTTGTTTTCAAAACTGGGGTTTTGTTAGCTCTTGTTGTTGTTGGGCATTGAAGGCGGCCGCAGCAGCCGCCGATGTCGTTTGATCAGAAGCCGCCGTCGCCGCCGCCGCGCATCCAACATCGTCTCCAGCAAGTTATGCGCCCGTGCCTCCAGTCTCTCTGTGTTCGTCGACGTCGTCGCCGCCGTGGCCGTCCCTCCGCCCTGGCCGTATCCGTGTCCATTGGCTTGCATGTCCGCATGGGGCAGCGGTGGCTACTTGAGGCGCCACCAGGCGGCGGCAACAGCAACAACAACAACAGCAAGAAGGAGGGCCACAGCAGAAAAAAATGCTTGTGTCTGTCCTGGTTTCACTTGGTTTTCAGCTTTTGCTTTCGGGATTTTTGCCCTGGCGCTAAGCAGCGCGCAGGCCAATTGGCGTCAGCCTTCATACCTTTAAGCCTGGCCGTGTGTGCCTCTATGTGTGTGTTTGTGTGTGTGTGTGTGCGTTGGGGGCAACAACAGTAAATCAAGCAGCCGCCAGCTTCAGCTACAGCCGCAGCAAAAACCTATTCGGTGGTCTCCAACTGGCGGCATTTTTCTTGTTTTCATTTTGGCAATTTATTATATTTATTATTATTTTTTGCTTTTGTTAACATGCCTGCGATTATTATTATGTTTTATTAGTCTCTCATGTGTGTGTGCCTGTGTGTGTGTGTGTGTGTGTGTGTGTGTGGGTGGCAAGTGCTTGTAAGCCCAGCGTGCCATTCAAACTGTGCTTCGAGCATGTCAAACTGTAGAATAAGACGCCCATTTTGAATTTTCTATTAAATCTACAACTCTTTCCATTAATTGTGTGCATATACTGAACGACTGATTGACTAGCTGATTGATTGACAGACTGGCTGATTGACTGGCTAGTTAATTAACAGATTGACCAACTGATTGATAAAGTGAATGTGGTAAATTGAATGTGGAACACTCTGACGGACTGATTCATACCATAACATGCCAGTTTATGATTGATTGACCAACTGATTGATTATCAGATTGACTGTGTAACTGAACAACTGATTGACTCTACGAACAAGTGACTGACTGGCTAACTGACGGACTGACTGACGGACGGACTGAGTTACTGATTGATAAGCTGATTGACTGAATAACTGATCAAGCGATTGACTATGTGATAAACTAACTGATTGATTAAGTTAAACATTTACCAAGTATACGAATGTAGTTTTCAATAATAGAATTCTACAAATTTGTATACACCACAAGACAGTAAACCTGAACTTGTATGGGCGATAAGATCTAAAAAAATGATTTGGCTTCAATCTTTTATAAACTTAACCTTTACTTATAAAGTTAATATTATTATATTAATATAATAATGTGCTGCTCAAACTGTAGTCGATAAATTTAATTCAATGCCAGCTTAACTTAGCTTATATTTATTGGCATATTAAAAACTCGTTCTGTGACAGGCAGTCGATCAATTATTTTCAATTGTATTTAATTCATTAAGCTGCTTAGCTTCATATTCTTCAGAGGGTGCACTCCGTGGACATTTTGGAGCGATTCGGGCGGGTCTAGGATGCAGGCGAGTCTAGCAGCAGCAGCAGCAATTAGCTGCCTTGGCACACGTAGCAATTGAAATTCATAGCACTTTAGCCAGGCTAAGCACCGGCAAGCGACATAGAAGAAGCACCGGAGACAGCAACAGAACCAGGTCAAGTGCTGCTCCAAGGCAGCGCAGCGCCAGGCAAAAGTGCTTAAAGACGGGGCGCGGCAGCTGCAAAATGCAACCCCCTGTGACAAGTGTGCCCATTAGGCAATGGCAAAAAAACACCAAAATCAACAGTGCTCCAGTCGAAAGTGCACGACTTGCAGATACCCATTCTAGCTTGCATGCACACACACACACACACACACATATGCCCTGGCTGTGCGTCCTCTTCTATCCCCCTTACACTATAGAAAATGGATTCTTGATAAACTTCGGTATTCGAAGTCCGATCTTTATGAAATTTCCAAGGTTGAAAGAGAGCATAAAAAAGTGTGTGCAAAAAGGGTAGGGAACCCAAAAAGTGAAAGAGTCTTAATCTGTATATAATATAGGAACACCTACATATACATTTAGGGGATGTGCAGGTATGCGAGATTGATAGGAGAATTATTAGTTCTTGAAATCAACGCATTTTAAACAGACGAAATACGTAGATCTAACGGGATAAGAGAGGCCAGCCTCTGCCTGTCACATACATTAGCCCAAGAACAGGGTATTATAAAAAAAAAAAAACAAGCAGCAAAAAAACATCAAGTGGCAGTAACGACAACACACGACAAACAGCCCTGACATGAGCCGAAAGTTTGGCAGGCATTGTCCAGCGCCTGGCCTAAAAGTGACGCCCACTTGGATGCAGCATGACAATGCCTTGGGAGCCAAAGCTGCAAATGAAACTTGGTGCAGCAGAGGGGCCCAGGGTGTGCGGGAGTGAGGCGTATCACTTGGAGGGTTGCAGCCAACAGCCGACAGCCTGCAGCCTGCAGCCGGCAGCCGCTGAGCCTGCGCAACATGTTTACATTCAATTAGAAGTTTCAAAGCCTTCGGCTTGTTTACCACCAGAGAGAGAGAGCAGCTGCTCCAGTTTTTCCTTATTCCATTTCTCTTGTTCAGCTTCTTTTTTTTTTCGATGCAACTGGGTGGGCCACTTGCCACTGGCCACTGGCCACTGGCCAAGTGCAATGAACCGTCGTCCGTGTCTGCCGTCGAATTGAGATATTAGCCGTGCGGCGAGTCAGCGGCCAACAATTTGGCCAACACTCATTCATTAACTGGCTGCCCATTTGGGTATCCACTGCAATTGCATTCAATTTAGTTAGAAGCACTCGCGAGCAGATCATCTTCTGGCTCCGCCAGCAGCCACCCACCCCCTGCCTCTCATGGTCGTCGCCGTCGCCGTCGCCGTGGCGACTCTTGCTGATGAGATCTGTGTAAGTGGCTCCTCGCTGGTTGGCTGGCCGGCTGGCCGGCTCGTTGGCTCGTTTTCTGACCAGCGCTCAAAGTAAAACGTCCGAGACACGAACCACGCCAAAATCGATATGACTCGATTAACGTGGTTGGACGACCATCTCGTCTTCGCTGGCGTCTTCGTCGGTGGTGCTATTGATGGCCTGTTTGCTGCCTGCCTGGCTCAAAGCTGTTGTCGTTGGTGGCGCTACGTCGCCAACGAGGGCTGCCACAGATGTTTCCAATGCTTTCCCAATTCTCCCTTCAGCTTTCTAGAGAAGCTTTTTGAAGTTTGCAATGGAACAGCCTAATAGTTGGCTTACTGAGCCCTTTTTTGATAACTTTTTAATTCTTAATGAAAACGCATTAATAAATAAGCTTTGATTTAAGTGACAGATCAGTTAAGCTTTTACAAATTAATCTCCAGCTTAAATGTCTTATATTTTTATACAAAAAGCTCCAACTTGTTGATCATAACGTAAAAGCTCAACCATTGAATTGTGGACTGCGCTTGGAAAAGCTTTTATTTTATTTACAGCTTTATAAATATATATCCTTTTATATTTGATAAATATGCTTAACTGCAAAAGCTTTTACCTAACAGAACGATAGATTCTGCTTTTTACAAGCCTGCCTAAAGCCTTACAGCTTAAATGTGCAGGAACTTTTGCAGCATTAACATGCTTTAAGTGCCAACTAGAAACCTTACAGCTTTTTAATATTCTTTAAATTTATTTAAAAATCATTTAAGCAAATGAGAAATGTCTGCAGCTATAATGTTGCAACAAAGCTTTTTAGTAGAGCAAAAGCTCTAAAATTGGACTATTTTGGAGCTTGTTTGAGTTATATTTATTCTATCTTCCGATCTGAGCAGCAAGTTTTCCTAACAGAAAAAGCTCTATGCACTTTTCCAAGCCTGAGCTTTGGGCTTTAAGCTGGAACAACGTGCGTTTGCGATTCCGAGTGCGAGTGCGTGGAAGTTCTGTGAAAACTTTTGAAACAGCCTGCGCGGTGGCAGAACCCAGCGCTTATATCTGTGGCACAGACAAGGTCTGTGGCTGTGCGGCCCGTGTGGCAGCTACTTCTGCTTCGCGTGGTCGCGTTCATCATTTTGGTGTCTTGTTTTGTGGGTTTCATTGCTTTTTGTTGCTGCACTTAAATAGCTGGGCGGAACTTGATGAGATGATGGGCAATTATCTGCGGGAGGTCCACAGCACAGCACAGAGACTCGTAGTAAAAAGCCAGCAACAACAGCAAGAACAACGTAATATGTCTTACAACATTTGGCTGACTGGCTGGCAATGCGATTCTGTGGTCGCTGCGTTGCGCATGCGCGCCAGCTTCAGCGCCATCGCCATCAACGCCTCACACACCAACACACACGCATGGCACACACGCATGGTACACACACATGGCACAACACACGGCAGTGCGAAAGAAACGAAAGCAAAACTAAATGAAACGAATCGAAACGAGGCTTGGCTGGCAGCAGCAGGAGGGGCAGCAGGAGGTGCAACACAAGCGGCAGCAGACGCACGAGGTGGTGCAGCATGAGGCAAGGTAGTTGCAGCCACAAAACGCTGTACACGTACACACACACACACACACACACACACACACGGTCTGTGGCAGCAGCGGCAGCCAATCATTGCCTCAAGGCCAATTTGGGGAATGGGCTTGCGTAGAAATATTTTGCGAACACGACGCCGATCACGACCACAACTGAAACGAAGAGAGACAGAGACAGAGAGAGAGAGAAAGAGAGAGAGAGAGAGAGAGAGAGCGAGAGAGGGAGACGGAGGCTGGAGGACAGCAGCCAGACTGTGGGCCACCGGCAGCTGGCAACAGCCATCGTGTGGCATCGGTGGCGGCTCTGACGGCGGCTAACCAAACACGATGAGGCGTTGTTGGCGTCATGAAACAACAAGCAGCCCACGGTGCAATTGACGCTGCACTTTTTGGTTAGACGGCGATCCAGCTTGGCGATGCTGCTGCTGCTGCTGCTTCTTCTTCACGATGGCGACGCCAGGGCGATGACAGACGACGACGACGACGACGACGACGACGACGACGACGAAGACGACGAAGACGGCGACGATGTGCGGACGATGTGGAGCGGCGGCTGGCATCCGATAATTGCTTTAGAAAGTATGCGGCTCTCCAGCCGATTGGTTGGCCATTTAAAAATGTGAATGCGACTGCGAATGCGAATGAGTGCTGAGTACAGGCCTGAGTGAGTACCCGTTCCGGCAACTGGCAATATTCTAAAGCGGCTGCTGCTGCTGCTGTTGATGCTGCAGTCGCAATTAATTAGTTTTGAGTCGAGTCTCGAAGCTGTGAGAAATGTTTTCATTTTGCAGCGTCTGCTAATTGGATGCCTTTGCCGCACAAATGTGGCAATAGCACGATGGTGGTGGGGAAGGGGGTGATGGGGGTAGCTACAAAACAAAGTTTTAAAACTAAGTCACAAAGGCTTGCAAAGCTAATATACAAATTAGCAAATGTTTGCCTCAAAGCTGGGTGCGAGAAAAGAGCATTAAAGCTTGCAACATACATATCATATGTTTATATTAAATTATTACAAATAAAACTCAAAATGCCACAGTTTGACAGCCACTGCATGTACATTGCAGTCAGTTTTAGAGTCATGAAGAAGCCTTGCGACTGCTTAAAGCTGTTTGAACCATGTGAACAGAGAATTGCGCAGTCGCAGTTACCCGTTGGAAAATAACATCACATAAATATCAATATATTGATGGAAAATTTATGAAAAATTCATATTGGAGTCTTTCATGGCAAACACCCATTGAAAGTGGGCACAAACGGGGTATATTGTTTCTGTAACAGACAGCTGGAGCTATATAGACAAATATATATTCTTGACATGGACGATCTGTCCTTTTTGAACGCATCAGTTTTGGCCATGAAGTTTGTGCACAATATATAGAGTATTGTATTACGAATAGTTCTACATTTCCGACTTATGACAGTCTTCAAGAAGAAGAAGATTATATTGTCGCATAGCATCCGTAAAATTAAGTTTATCTCTGCTTTTTTTAGTATCTCCTCCCATTGCCATCATATCGATAAATATCGTTAATAGTACACAGTTTAAACATACTCGAAAATTTATTGGGCTTCAATTAAGAAGCCAACGCCTAACTTAACACAATATTGAGAATTTGCATGTCTATTAAATTCTTAATTTAATAATTCGTAATTTAATAACGAATGATATTATGATTAGTTCGGCATCTTTGACTTATGACAGTCTTCAGGTATAAATGTGGATATAGCTCTTCGTCGATATCTTCTTCCATTTCCATCTAAGCGATAAATATCGTTTGTAAGACACAGTTTTTTAAACATACTCGGAAATAAGGACTTATATTAAGAAGCTAATACCAAAAGTTTCACAAGACTCAGAATATTCAATTTCTTGGATACCTTTCCCTATTTCTCCCAAAAATTGAAAGTATCTTGGGTGCATGGGCAACTGCTCGAATATGTGAATCAGCAGCTCATCGCTGGGTACAGGATATCTGCTCGCTGTGCTCAGTTCAGAGACTTAACAGATCGTTCGGAAATCGATTGATCTCTACCATTTGAATGCATTGTGCGTGGGGTATGATGTGCAGCAGCAGCAGCAATTGTTGCCTCAAGGGCGCATTGCTTTTGTTCGGCACTTGGCTGCAGCCATGTCCTGGCCTGTTGCTGTTACTGTGGGCATACTTCGTTATCCTTATCGGGAGCATCTGTGCGCCGAGCTCTTCAGCTCAATTAGTGCACGCTTAACAAACAAATCAAGGAACAGGCCGGAGCAAACTACTCATGAATGCGACACAACAAAAGCCAGGCTACAGCTTCTGGCCCGGGCTGGAGGCACTTCAGGATGTCAACCCAAAAAAAAAAGAAATGAAAACAAAAACAGCACAGAGAGAGAGCCAAAGAGAGACAGAGAGAGAGAGAGAGGAAGGGATAGGGATAGAGAAAGGGAAAGGGAAAGGGGCAAGCGGTCTTAGGTCTTCGGTCTCGTTGCAGCCGGAAACAGTCGGCTATATGATGGCGTTGCCAGTGATGCATACATCCTAGACAGAATCCTGCCACTGGCCTCCGTTGCAGACCAATGCATTCGTCTCGCTCTCTCTCTCTATCTCTCTCTCGCTCGCTCGCTAGCTCGCTCGCTCTGTCTCTCGGTTGGGTTTGGTTTCGTTTTCGGTTTTGCCAGCCATCCATCACTTCAGCTACCTCAAGTGTGTGATTGCCATCAACAGCTTGATTTTAATGTTGAGCAAAACAAAGCCAACTGTTTGCCTGCCCCGCCTACCCCGCCTCGTCGGCCTACAGCCTGGCACTTTGCTGCTGCAGCGGAGCGCATAAGCCGCATAGTTCGCCAGCAATGTGGAAAAATCAGTAGGAAATGTTTGAGGCATAGTTTCCTAGGCGAAAGGTGTACAAAAGGATGCGCAGGATGAGCGGCAGGATAAGCCAGAGCCCTGCGCATTGGCCAGGATAATTACTTGTGTGCAATTATGCGATTAGTTTATAGGCCAATAACTCTCTATGCGTGCGGCCAAAGGCCCAAACAACCGACTCTTGATAACATAATTGATGCGCTTAGAAAGCATAACAACAACAACAAACAAAAGAGAAGGAAAACCAGCCAGAAAGCAGGCAAGAATGAAGCCAACTATGAGTGCATCAGTCGGGCGTGCCCGACTAACAGATACCCCCAAGAAGCCCAACTATGCCTGCCCACCAGAGATGGCAAAAACAAAGGCATGTTTGAGCACGAAAGGACCCGAAAACAATTCACCTCTAATCTCAAACCTATATCTAACAAACAATATAAATATTTGAAAGAAACACGCAAGGCTCTGCCTTAAAAAGTGGGTTATATTTTGAATAGTACGGATTATTCATGAGGTGATCACAAAAACTGAAATAATTTCCAACTGTATGTATTATTTGAGAACCTACACACCAAATTTGGTGTGTGTAGCGCTTATAAGCTGTGAGTTATGCTCAAGAAGTGAAATCTCTAAATCGATATATATCGATTTGAAGGAGATATCGAATCAACATAATGCGAGAATATACATATATATTTCAAAATTAACCAATATATATATATATATATCGATATTAAGGAGATTACGAAAGAAGAGATACATATAATAAACTATTGACTGAATATTTCAAATTGTAATCGATATGCATATATCGATTTTAAAGAGAAATCGAAAAGAAATAATCATATTTGTTGTGAATTTAGAATATAAACTGAGCCTTGGTGTTGCTAGCTTTGACGCCTTTTTGTTGCTTACAATTCGCAAGCGGTTAAAGTTTTGGACTGAGTACAAGGCCTTGCAGTATGGAGTTGATAGCAAAGTCTGCTGATTATAGAACCAGAAGGTTCTTGAAAGGCTCTTCAGATATAAAGACCTGGTGTCACTAAAAGCAATTTGTCATATTTTCAAAGGACATACACTTATTTTATACCCTATAAGTGTGGCAAGGTCTCCTTCTGCCAGTTACATACACACTGCAGATATCGAGTATTCCTTCTTTGAATCACTTTCAATGGATGCCGTCTATAAGTCACGCCTGCTGCGCTGATTTAATCAAAATATATTTCATAAATCCATCCAAAATTGTTGCACACCAGCAATAATTGCCAGGGCTGGGGCATCAATAAAATGCAATCAAAAGTGGCTTAAGTGGTGTCTGCGTGCGCCACCTGCACCACCCAACGATGGCCAAATGGCTGGTGGATGGGGAGGGGGGGAGGAGAAGGAGGAGGGGGTTGCAGTGATATATTTTTCACGCTCATAAAATAAATGTCAACCATAAACCGTGACTAAGTCGAGAGACAAACAAATTACTAAATAAACGCGGCACAACCAAATCAAATGAGAAAAGCACACGCATACACACACACACAGCGAGAGATAGATAGACATATATATAGATACATGGTTAGATAGATAGATATATATAAAATAATGGGGCAGGGAGAGAAACTGGCATCGGCAGCGCGCAACTGGATATGGAAGTGGAAATTGTGCACAGAACAGAGCCAAATACGAGCGGAAAATGTCATATGGAGAAATGTGTTGAGATGGGATTCTCCAAGAGGCTGCCCCAGCTGAGCAGAGGCGTAGCCAAAGGGGGGCAACACGTTTCAGATATGTTTAGAATGCAGCGAAAAGAATTTAAATTGTGAAAACAAAGTTAGTTCATGAAGAACTTATTTATATATATAGTTAAAATAAGTAAATCTTAGTTTAGCTGAATAAATAAATAAAATCAATATTCTAATTTTAGTCTGAAATGAAAGTAGAGCCATCTACCGATCGAAGCTGTGCTTCGAAACAAAGAATTTCATCTAAATGAAATAAGAAATTGATATGCACATGCAGCAAATTAATCCGCAAAATCGCAACGAATCACAGGTGAAAAGTTAATGTTTCCTATCGGAACAGGTTTATATAGTCCAACAGAAACTGCGGTGCAACAGTTCCGCCCCCCCCTTAGGAGTTAAATCAAATAGAGGACGCCGCCTCTGCGCCGCCTGGACTGACCAAGCAAGTGACTGCGTCGCTGTCGCGAAGTCAGTGTCAGATAGTCACCACCAAATACGAGCACCACCCTAAGCACCTCGTGCGGCAATCCGTATGCATCCAGTACAACGGCGTTCCAACCTCCCCTCGACCGTCCGCATCCGCCGCCACCGCGTACAAAATGTAAATATTTAATTTTGAAACAGTGTAACTAAAGGGATTTGAAACGCGCGTGGACAGCAGGCGAGCGTCCCGATCTAGCTACTGCCGGCTCAGTGTTCGGTGTGTTCGGTGTGTCCTGGCCAACGGGCGTGGGTGGGCAGCGGGGGGTATACGCAACCCGAAATCAACGGAACCCGCAGCATTCGTTACGGTCCATTCCATTCCTGCGACATCATCTTCTGCTCCAGCTCCCAGACCGCCTCCTTGTTGCCCGTTGTGACATGTGAAAAGTTTCTTGGGCTGCTTCTTCCTGCGGCCTTTTTTGCTTTTACTTCCCTTGGAAATGCATGAAGAGGGGTATTTTGGTTTTGTGCACAAGCATGTAACCGGCAGAAGCAAATAGTTACGAGTCTGTAGTTCGTCTCTGTGAACGGGTTGATCTTGATATGGAATAGGCAGTTTATCATACGTCGCACATGTTTATCGTTTTTTGTCGATATTTCGCTCTATTGCCATAAAATCGATAAGTATCGTTCTTGAGACTGGACTTTTTTAACATTTCTCGAAGATTATAATCCCTATATAGACCAAATAAAAGAACACAAGCTTTAAAGTTAGGGCTTTACGCTTTCGCGTGCACTCTCACTTTGGATGCCTTCTTTAGACCCTGAAAACATCACAAGAATCGGACTACAGGAAGAATGCTTGTAACGGCAGCAGGTATCTGCTAGTCGTGCACGCCCGTCCTGAGCATTGTTACATCTTTTTTATTTGAGTTTTTTCTCAACAGCTTCTTGTGTGTAAGTCCTGGCCACAATTTGGCTACTTTACAGCATTTTGCATGCCGCCCGAAAATGTGGGCTCCGGCGGAGGGTTGACCAGATCCAAGACGACCCCGCCCCCGCTCCCTCGCACCACTTTCTTTAACCAAGAGCAGTCATGTCACATAACAAATGACATGTATTCGATGTGGATGTGTGTGTGTGTGTGTGTGTGTGTCCTGCTGCTGCCTCTTTTTTTTATGGCGAAATAATATCGAGATAAGCGACGCATTACACAGACGGAGAATGGGAGAGAGAGAGAGAGAGAGAGCGAGAGAGAGAGAGAGAGCGAAGGAGAGTGAGAAGAGAGTTCATTCAGCTGCGGGTCCCTGGGGCGTCCTTTGCGCCCTTCGATGGGCCGCACTGCGGTCGTGCATGGCAGGACTAGGTGGGCTAGTCTGGACTGCGGCGGAGGGGGGCTTCCCAGCAAATCTCTGTTAAAAATTGTGCAACTTTTTAATCGATTGATTGCTGGCAGTTAAGTTTTTTATGCGGGACTTAAGCCGGACACACGCCGCGCCTCAAACACCCGACCAACTGGCCCCACAGCCCAGACACCCTCCCCCTCACACACACCACCCCCCGCCCAACGTCGCATACACCAGCAGTGACCCACGGTCGCAATAGAAGTTCTCGATAAGATCAAATTGCAAATTGGTTTCGACTTCGGCTTCGACTGCAAATTTGAACGTTCGATTTTACTTCAAGATTTCTGCTTCGGCATTAGATTGAATATTTTATAGAGCTCGTCCTGGTCGGCTTACAAGGTAAGCCACGCAAAGCAAATACAATTGTACCTAATTCAAGACATTTTAAGTTTATTTAATCAAACAACAACTGTTAATTGAACGCAATTGACAAAGGAAAAGCTGCTTTCCAAATGGAGTTTCAAAACTGAGTCAAAAGGGGTTCAAAAAAGCTTTTTGAATATTCAATAAAAGTGGTGATTAGTTAGATATATATCTTCTTATATAGATATAGATGAAGACTTAGAAGCCAAATGAATTTAGAGGCCAATCCATGAAAAATGAGCCAATCTCGAATAAAGTTCGATTTTCGAAAGAACGACTATCGCAGACTTGGACGAATCACGACTATCGATTCGCATTCAAAAAGTCGAAATGTAATTTTTGATCAGCTTCGAAAATTAACCTAAAAATGAAAACCAATTGACAAATGTTTCACGCTTTTCGAAAAATACACGCTTTCTGAGAGAAAATTAGGGGTTAAAGATCAACAATTGTAATACCCTAGAGAAGGCCAAGACCCTAGAGAAAGTCGTGAAATACCCGCAGGCTATAAGCCTGAAAAAAGGATACATATATTTTATTTTAGTCAAGCTAATCAAATGTGGGTTGTGCATGCAGAGGAATGTTAACTGGTTATTAGCGAGATTTTGGTTTTTACATTTTCCTCAAGTGCTTTAATGATGAGCTCAACATATTTGATATCAAAGTCCCTTTGGTCATATCACAATTAAGCGGCTCTTGACACTGTCGACAGCTGCTGCTGGCTGTGATCAGCCGCGTCCCAACTCCCCCGATTCCCCCCCCCCCCCCCCCCCCCCCCCATCACTCCGTTTGTTAGTTCGCCAGCCTGCCACCCCCTGCACACACCCACACCCATTGTTTGTTTATAGCTTGATGCCTGCTGCGTGTAATCTTAACCACAATCAAATGTTAAACAAAATGCCTCCGGCCGACTCCACAGCGGGTGGCTTTTCAGCAGCAACAACAACAGCAACAACAACAAGAAAGTGACAACAGTCGCACACACACGCGCACACACACAGAGGGGCGATAGGTCACACCTTCTCGCTGCGGCAATGACTATGCAAATCTGCAGCAGTCGAGCGCTTCCTTCGCGCATTTAGTTAATTTTGCATGCGCGGCAAAAGGACAACAATTTAATTTCCAAAAGCCATAAAAACGAAATAAAAATGTTTTTTTTTTCTGCTTGTTTCAATTGTGTCGAGCAGCAAATTTGTGCGTCGACTGCGGCCGGCGGAGTGACAGCCGTCGCTGCCAATGACAGCCAGCTCCGGCAAAGCTTACGTTGCCGCTGCCACTGTTCCTGCCCCTGCCCCTGCCCCTGCCCCTACTCCTGCCCCTGCTGCTGCTGGAACTGTCAACAGCTTCATCCCCTGTGGCTGGCAGCAGGCGCAGAAGCTGCGACGCATCCTGTTGACGCCTGCGACTGGCTGTTGCCTTTTTGGCTGCCAACAACGCGCGTTTTTCTTCTTTTTTTTCGACTATTCATTGAGCCAACAAAGCAGCCAAGCACCCAACCACCCGCCCAACCGCCCAACCGCCCACCGCGGCAACCACCTCGCGCATAAATCACGGCAACAGCGACAAAACTCGTCGCATGCAAATCCTTCAGCCGCAACCGAAAAAAAAAAAAACAAAAACAAATTTCAATAAAAACACACACAATTTTGGGAGTAGCTTTGACTTTGTCGCCGCATTACGACCAAGTCGGGGGTTGTGGGCTTTGATCTAGGGTGGGGGGGCTATTTTCTGGCAGGGGGCGCAACATCACGCGAATTGAAATGCAATTTGCTTTGAGTGAATTTAGCTAGAATATGGCTAACAAGTGGCAGTGCTCTGGCTAGAGTATACCCTGCAGAGGATACCCTGACTCGCTACGAAAACACACGCCTATCTTTTCTTCTTCTTTTTCAATAAGTCCCCACAGTATGGCAAATGTGTTCCTGCATAACTCTGACATTAATATCGTGATCGTACTGAAATTCCTGAGATCCCAAATATGTCACCCGAGCAAACCAAAGCGCAAGGCTCCAGCTTTAAAACCTGGGTTTCTGTTTTCTTGGAACGGGTAGCCAAAAAGTGAAATATTTGTAATCAGCCTTATCTAGACAAGAACCGACATACCAAATATGGCGTTAATAACTCCCATATTTCCCGAATATATACTTTTGAAAAGAACTGCATATCGTTTTCTTTTGCATATGATATATGACATATGTAGTTTCTAGGTCTTATCTGTCTTCTTCTCTATATACCCTTTCTGGTGACGGTAATGCCCTCTACTGTCAGTTGCATGCAGGGTAGCTATGACTTACGATTAGGGCTAGGTTTTGCTTTAGGGTTTCTCTTAAGGTTTCAGCATTGAGCTTAAAGTCGGCGCCTGCCCTGTTTGGCAATCAAAGCGAAAACACTTTGTGTTTAAGGCCAGGGCTGGGTTTGGAGCTGAAGCTGGGGTTGTCTTTGGGCTTGTGGTTTGAGTCGGTCACCGTTGAGCAATCAAAGGCTTAGCACAGCCGCAACGAACGTGCGTAATTTGGCAATTGTAAGCCGCTACTCCCAGACCTAATCACAAACCCCAACCCCAGGCCCAGCTGCTGCCCGCCATGTAGGCAAGATATTACCAGTCCATAAGACTTGTCGCAACCCCCACCCTGGCAGCATATTGACAGACAATCAACCACTTGAAAAAGCATACGGCCAAATCAAAGCCACAAGACAAGTTATCACAGCTTTTCATTATGAAGCATTTAACCAAAACCCCAAACCCGTAAGCCCGACAAAACCCAAAAATCCGTTGCCCAAAGCTGAAACGTAACCGAAACCAAACCCGAAGCGAAGCGAAACGAACTCAACCGCGTGCACCCCTTGCGGTTACTCTCAGGGGTTGATAGCTAACGGTTTTAAGCTCTTTTTTCTTTTTTTTGTATACCCTGTTTACAAACGGTATTACAAGGTCGTATAGCACTATACGAATCCATGTTACAGACAGCGAAAGGCATTTATAAAGCATATATTCCCATCTATTTGAACCCGGAAACTGTAACTCCTAGAGCTGACTAATTTAGTATGTGAATATGTATGTATATATATATATATATATATATATATATATATATATGTATATATATATATTGCAGATAGTTTATAAGGCAGCCAAGTACGGCTGAGGATCACATGTCTAAGTCTCAAAGCAAAAATTTTAGTTGGAGAACTTTTGTTAAACACGAAATTTGAAATCTTTTTGAAATCAATTTTGATTTCTTCTTCATGGTTCAAAAAAAAGTATTGTATAACAAAATGTTTTCGAAATTTTAAAAATAAAAGAAAGTATAGATAAAGCGCTTTCTTCACATTAAGAAGAAGCAGTTGAATGCTTCAAAGTGTTTGTAGATCTTGTAAATATATACTCGTGCAACTTAGACTTGGGTACAGGGTATCTGCCATCAGCGAGGACACAACCAGCTGAGATATAGGGTATTACCAGATCAAGCACTTTCCCTGCAGATTAAAGAACATTATATTATCTCGCACAGATATTTGTGATTGCAATCTGTAGCTGGCTATAGGGTATCTGCCTAGTCGGGCAACAGCTACGCGCGCATTCTTATCGGTTTCAATTGTTTTTTTTACCCTGCTGGTCTCTCGCAAATTAAATTAGATGCTTAATATGCAGCGAACGTTTCATTTGTTTTGCGGCTAGAAAATCAACGTGGAAAATTAGGCAAACAAACAAATGGCCAAACGGTAGGAACTGAGCACCGAATTGGGCTACGGCTTTTGGTATTGGCAGTGCCGGACGCACATGGAGTGGGCGGATGAATCTGGGAATGGCCACTGGGAGAGGGCGAGTTGGTAGCAAATGCCCAAGGCGAGCCAGCGGCTCGGCTCGGTCAGACACACGACTTGGGCCCCGCCCACAGCTTAACCTCTAATGAGGCGCATTACTTTTGTTTGGCTACAATGCGAGCCCTACTAGCAGCGGGTGTGGGCAGCAGGGGGTAGGGTTTAGGCCAAGACAGAGATTTGAAATGATTATCCCGTTAAAACTAATCTTATTTGTATGCGGCATTTGCTTATTCCACTCGAGCTTTTGTTGATTTTATGTAAACATTCGATACCCTCTAAATAAATAAATCACTGTGGGCAATATTGCCTCTCGAATTGCACTGTATTTCAAGCGCGTTCTCGTGTTCACAATTCGAGTGAAATTTCTATTTAGTATTTAAGCACATTTCGCCACATTTGACATAAACACAGCTCACAATTTGCTATGGCAAATGCCAGTTGAGAATTACAACCAATTGAGCTTTTTTCCCAATGCAAAG
The DNA here is from genome assembly GCF_003285875.2 of Drosophila novamexicana. Classification (NCBI taxonomy): domain Eukaryota; kingdom Metazoa; phylum Arthropoda; class Insecta; order Diptera; family Drosophilidae; genus Drosophila; species Drosophila novamexicana. The sequence goes on from NW_020824911.1 coordinate 64,058, forward strand.
TGCTGCATTCCACCTCCCGTACGCCACGATTCGGCAAGTACTAAAACGAACATAAACCTAGACGAAAGACTAAAGACTAACTAATTGTCAAATAGTTGAGAATAGACGACTTTAGACGAGGAGAGAAGATTGCGAGCAAAATACCCTGTAATGCATGTTCTAAGCATCACAGAGATAATCATGCAAAGCATATCTATTTAGTATAATTACGTGTCTAGTAGGGACAGGCAGGTTAAGTTGTATAGTCAACTCCCCTCAACAGTTGTTTTCACCCAATCATAGCCTCTTTTCCATGCGGTCGGATCGGAACACTACATCATATGTCTACCATAGGAACAATCGCTCGAAAAGTAGGTTCTTGTATCGAAAATGTTGTTCTTTATCAAAATATGTTAAACAAACTCGTCTTTTACTAGTAGAACTATGCTCCTTATTATGTGTTTTCTAGCTCTGAATTGTTGGATTTCAAATAATTAACAAGTAAGAGATTCTAGTCGGGAGCTCCCGACTAGGGGATACCCTGAACCCTCTTCTTCCAACATAAAATGTATATATATATTCTATTTTAGAAGCTATGTCAAGTTTGGTGTCTCTAGCTCTTATTATTTACCAAAATTGCCCAAAAAAACAGGATATCGATTTTTATCGATTACTTGGAAACGGAGTAAGTTATCAATTATTGGAAACAAACTCGATCTGCGCGGGAACTAGGAGCACGTACATCTAAAATTTCTCTAGCTCTTATAGTTCCTGAGATCCTTGCGTTAACACATACGGACAGACGGACGGACAGACATACGGACATGGCTAGATCGACTCGGCTATTGATGCTGATCAAGAATATACCTGCTTTATGGGGTCGGATATGCTTCCTTCTGCCTGTTACATACATTTGGATTTCGCACAAATACAAGACACCCTTATACCCATTTTTAATGGGTTCAGGGTATAAAAATGGATTGAAATAAGCAAAAATCGAAGCATTTTTTTCAAATACTATACACATGTTAAACATGTTAAAATAGTATTTATTTAATAGAATATTCTTTTTAGGCACATTTTTTGATGTTTTCAATATATATCTTTAACATAGTCAAGAGATGCAAATATGTTATTTATTTATCAACAATTCTTGACAACTTTTAATTGAAAATATTTTAAAAATTTGTTTTAAGAAAAAAAAAAGCACAAGAAAATATTTTTGCAGAAAAATTGGGTTAATCCCAGTTAATAAATTTTCCAAGCGGCATAAAAAAGTGCTGAATTGCATTTATCTAAAATCCGATTTGTATTGTAAAAGGCAATAAATTTCAGCTACCGTAAACTAGGGGACGCCTCTGGGCATTCGCTCAACACATTCGCCACCTTCTTCACACTGGACGAGCCAATGGCTGGGCGATGCACAGGCGCGGGACAGGCCTTCTCTGGGCAATAACTAACTCGAACTTTTGTTTAAGATACATTTTGAAAGCCAGCAGCTGGCCGCAAATTGACCTTAGCCATGGTCCATGCCCAGCTAGCATTTGGTTGGCCAGTCATATGCAAATTTGTTGATTGCTCCAGCTACAGTTCCAGGAGCCGGAGCCGGAGCCGGAGCTGGAGCCCAAGCCCAAGCCCAAGCCAGAGTCAGGGCAGCATCTAGCATCCATGTTCAACTGGTCAACCACAAGACGAGATGCGGTAGAAAACCGCACAATAAATGGGCATAAATTACAAAACATGATGAAACCCCCAATGAGAAACAGAAGGAGACGGAGACGAAGACGGGGCTGCGGCTGGGTCTGGGTCTGAGTCTGCGACTGCGACTGGGGCAAGAGACGCGAATGCGGATGGGAACGTGGCCATAAGGATGTGAGCTGTGATTGTGATGTGGCCAGTTGCAGAAATTGATAATTTCGTGGACTCGCCAGTCGGACAGACAGACTGGCCGACCGACCAACTGACTGACTGACTGACTGTGTGGCGCCACCGAGTGCGGCATTGCCACTTGAATTTTTGATTTAACAAAAGTCTCATTTGTAAAACGGTCAAAACTTTGCTGAGCAGCAGCAGCAGCAGCCGCAGCAGCCACAGCAACTGCCACAAAATTCAAATATGCCTTGCAACAAATCAAGCAACAAACGAGTATGAGTGCTCTAGTCTAAGATATGCGACTGGCAGATACCCTACAAATCATTCTAAATACTCCTCGCAACTCATGTCTTTATATTACGATCTGTTAACAATCGTCTATGCTTAAAGGCGGCATTCAAATATGTGAAAATCGGAGCTATATTATAATAATATTAGAAAAGTTTCTTTAACTTGATCTCTGTATGCATTATGGAATGCCAGTGTAATCAATTTGTAATTAGCTCTTATGATTGCCGAGTCTTACTCAAAAATGCCAGTTAAAAATGTTGATACTTATCGATTGTAAGCACTACACGAAAGTGACCGATGCCTTTTGAATTCCTGAGGCACAAAGAACTAATCGATACTTATCGATTTTAAAGGATCAAAGAACTGATCTTTATCATATTATTTGTAAGGGGCGCAAAGAAGTGACCGATAGCTAACGATTTTAGGGGCACAGATAACTGATCGATACATATCGACATTAATGGACATAAATAACTGATCGATACTTATCGATTTGTGGGGCACTAAGAACTGATTGATACTTTTCGGGCTTATGGGGCTCAAGCAACCAATCGATACTTATCTATTATTGGAGCACAAGAAACTGATCGATAATAATCGATTTTTTGGAGCACAACAAAATGATGGGAAATAGAAAAGAAATAAGTTCTTCATATGATACACACAAGTCTGCAACATAAACTTGAGACTCTCAGCTGCCAAACTTTTCAACAGCCGAAAATCGATACTTATCGATAAGAGTGGAGCAAAATTGTATTAAACTAGATTATCGGTCTTTCATCGACGCACGTATTCATATACGGGTTCATATATAATTTGTGTGTGGGTGTGCACTGCCTTTTGAAATCATATTTAATGCATACAGGGTATCTAAAAGGCAGGGGGTGGCTGTGACTGTTGCTGCTGCAAACCGAAGCGGAGGCCGCAAAGTTTTGCACAACAACTGGGCAACAATAATAATGTCACGTTTATCGTGTGCAGCTAATTACTAACAAAAAGATAGTTTGTAATCCTCCACAGAGCCAACAGTTGGCCAGTCAGTCAGGCTGGCAGGCAGGCAGAAAGGCAGGCAGTTAGCCGGGCCGACAGAGCCCAGCCGAGCGTGGCCAAAAGTGCCCCTAGGACAACCGAACAACCAAGTAACAACAACAACAATGATGTTGATAATATTGTTGTTGTTGTTGTTGTTGTTGATGAGGACCAGTAGCAGTTTGTACGTTTTGTTAGCTTGTTTCTCGTTGCTGTTGTTGTTGTTGTTGTTGGTTAGTTTTGCCAGCCGAAAACTTCTGCTTGGCCCGAAACATGTGCAAAAATCTTTGGCAACGAGTTTGCTGCGCATTAGCACACGCCTGAATTTCTTGGCTAAACACAACAACAACAACATCAACAACAACAACTGCAACAATTGCCAACTAAGTTCATCCAAATCTGGCCACACCCCCTTGCAAAGGGGGGGGCTGGCCGAAAGTTTTTGCATATTGCCCAACAGCTGCGCCAGCTGATCCAACACACACACACACACACACACCTGCCACACCCGCACACCCCCTTTCACAAGTTGCCATTGTTGCCAACTTGTTGGCCAAGTTTGTAGTTTCGGCCAACACAAAGTTGTGCAGCACAAGCCGCATTAGGCGCATTACACTTGCCACAGCCTGTGGGCACGGCCACTTCCTTACAGCCAAGCCAAAATGTTAGTCAATCATTTAATATAAACTGTTCTTTTATTTTTTTGTATATAAATATATGTATGTATATATTCGTATATACACACTGATGGCCAAAACAATAGAAATGGCAAGCCACGTTCCTATATAAATGATCCGAATAAATATTCAATTAAAAAAAAAAAAAAACAATCCGCGACTATTTTTTTCGCCATCAGTGTACATATATACATATGTATATATTGTATATCAAGTTCAACGTTAGTACACAAAAAATGCGTATAAATATCCACGTATGTTATTTAATTGCTTGTGTGTGTGTACGTGTGTGTGTGTGTGTGTGTATGCGTGTGTGTGTTGAAAAATTGCCCAATGTACAGTAAAAACTTTCTTTTATATAAGGCAGAGCTTTTTTTTCTATAATATAAAAATTGGCAAGAACTGAAATTCTCAGCAAAAATATTCCAGTTTTTTTTTTTTTGTAAAAAAATGAGCATTTCACACAGACACACACACACACACAGATACAATAATGTGCGTTAATTTTAGCAGGAAGCTTTCAAGTTGTTTAGGAAGATTTGAAAATTTAACGACAATTTTTAAATATCTGCACAATATTTGTATATATGTATTTCGTTGTGCTTGTATTGCTTCGAGCATTTACCAATAGTTTGATTGATCCAATAATTTAATAGAAAATATTCAAATTGTAATTGACACGGCAAAACGAAACAAAAATCAACAATAATAACATATCAACTGCGATAAATATATCGATAGGCATATATATATATATATATATATATATATATGTGTGTATATCGATAACACACAACTATCCGCTGCGCTCTGCTTAAAGGGCGCAGCCTCTTTGAGCAAAAACTAATATCGCATCTCTCACTCTGACACGCCTCGGCTCTCTCATTCGCTCATTCGCCGATCTTTCTCCATATATACAAATAATATATATGTATATATGTTACTATATAATGACAATATAAACTAATATCGCTTTGCAATTGAGACTCGAAGTGAGACGAACGAGCGAACGAAATGAGACAAACATTTTCGCTTGGCTGTATATCAAATATAAAAGAATGGAGAACGGGCACACAGATTTGGGATAGGAGCGGCCGATGGTGGGGAGCGGCACGGTGGGGCTCAATGGCGCGTCTCCGTCAGATTTGAGCTGAACGAGAGCAGATCTGCCTGGTCGGGTTTGTCGCGCGTCGCATGATAGGCCTCGCGTTCGCGATCCGGGAACTTGGTGGGCAGGTTGGGCGAGTGCAGATTCACCTTGGCCTCGAACCGCACACCGGCCACCTCCACCTCGTAGTGCCCGGACAGCACGTACTCGTTGCTCACGGCCAGCTCTTGGCCCTGCGCATCAATGTTGCGCACAAAGCCCAAGCAGACCTGCTTCTCGAAGGTATAACCATAGCCGGTTGTTGTCGTCATGCCCACATAGATGCCATCCCGATAAATGGGCTCACCGCCCCAGCACCACATGTCCACCTCGTGATCATGATCGTTGAGCAGCAGCTGCACATACATTCGCTTCACGCCCTCCTCCCGCTGCTTCAGCAGCGCTTTGCGTCCAATAAAATCAATCGGTTTCTGTGGCAGCACAAGCAAAACGGATTAATACCATCCTCCAACTCCGACTGAGAACTCGCCTCCACTTACGTTGAACTTGACACGCCAGCTGCGTCCGCACTCCAACGGCGTCGTGAACGTATCCAAGTCCTGACCCCAGAACGCATAAAACTTCTCGATGCGCAGCGCCCTCGTCGCATAGTAACCTGTGTGTGGCCAAGTCTTGCAGTGAATCCATGTGAGCTTCAAAGGATTTCTGTGTGCATCCTCTGCTTCTTTTTGGGAACTCACCTGCATGCTGTATTTGGTACTTTTGACCAGCCTTATGCAGTCGCGAGTACACATGCAGCGCATACTCGTTGGGTATATAGAGCACATAGCCCAGTTCGCCAGTGTGTGTGATGTTCAGGACGCGTATGCCATCGGCTAGGCCCACATCGAGTTCCTGTTTAGGGGAAGCGCTTGAGGGTGAGGCAGAGCTTAACAGACTGTTTAAAATCCATTTAAAAACTATTTGTGCGGCTTGAAGGATTGATTGAGCGGCGACATGTGAGATTGACTGGTTGTGCAGCTGATTGATTGGATGACGGATTGGTTGACTGACCTATTGAATCAAGGGTTGACTCACTGATTGTCCCGCTGGCTGATTGAACTGCTTCACTATTTGACTGACAGACGATTGATTGATTGATTGAATGATTCAAAGGACGATGTGGACGTTATCCAGCTAATTGATTGAATGACTGACCGATTACTGACCAGGTGACCGATTTCGATTAATTTATCAACTGATTGATATTGGTGGTAGAATTTGATTTACTGATTGTCCAGCTGAATGATTGACAGGTTTATTATCCTGCTAATTGATTGAATCATTGATTGATTTATGAGTTGACCGAGCGACGTATTGAGTGAATGACTGATTGGTGGGTTGATTGTCTGTTTGATTCGTTGACAGACTAGTTTTCCAGCCGATTGACAGGCTGATGGGCTGTTGACTGATGGGCGGATGACTGATTGACTGACTGACTTACCATTTAAGTAACAGATTGGTTAAATGATAAAAATCTACTCTTACAAATTTGTAATGTAGATTAAAAACATATAACGACAAATTGTCACAAATCTAGATGAAAATTCATTCAAAATGAATTTAACTTAAATCTGAAAATCCATTCATACATGTTGAACCGGGCTAAAAGCCCCGTTCACATGCCGAATAACTAAAGAATACCTAGGTAGGCAGCATTTGGACTGAGCAAAATTACAAGCTAGTGTATAAATTTAAATCCGGTTGGAAGGTCAGGTAATTGAACGAGAAGCCTCTTAATCTAATTACAGAAGTCGCTTACCTTATATGTAAAGAAGGGGAAGCTCTTGGCTGAGAGATCTGTGTCGGTTAACTCCGAGAGCAAAATCCGAGAATATGGGCCCAGTATACATATGGCCGTGTACATGGAGGTCACGTCCGCCACATTGACCTTGGGGCGCAGATGATCTGGCATGTGCTTGCGTATCCAGCTCATGGAGCGCGTCTGCTGTATGGTCGGAGCAATCATCATGTAGCTGCAATATAATAGGAATTTGAATTAGTGCTGCTGGAGATGAAAAGATTAACTGCTTTACGCACTGCCGCTCGGAGAGACGCGCCAGGGAGCAATCGTTCTCATAGCCACCATTGGGATTCTGCATGCCCGTGTGTATAATGGAGCCAACGGCGACATCCACATCGTTGGAACAGAGATACTGCAGCAGCTCGACCACCTCGTTGCCCTTGGACCAAAAATCGTACTTGGTGAAGGAGCTATAGTCGGCAATGCCGATGCGTTCGCGACAGGCGCGATACTCTGTGGCGACGTGATCGAACCAGGGTGGTTTGCCAAAGGTGCGCGTCTGAGAGATGCGAAAGCGCGGCAGCCCAAACTCATCTGAAGGCAAGAGTTGAAGGATTAGTGCATGAATGATTGCGAGAACTGGAATAAGCACCTTGCTTGTCATTCAAATCAAAATAGTTGGGTCGCTCATAGCCCATGGACTGGCCAAAGACGGCGCCCGCTTCCTTGAGCTGCGGATAGATGGGCGACATGCGCAGATTGCGTCCAGTTTGAAATTCCTCGAAGGGATAGTTGATCTCAAAGTGCTTGCCGGGCGCCTCCTTACACCGATCCCGCAAGAACTTGCGGTTGTTATGCAGGCCCAGGAAACGACTGATGTCCAATATGTGCAGATCCAGATACGTAGATCCCTTCGTAATGAGATCGGTGAGCACGCGTCCAATGCCGCCGGAGGCGGAAACGCCCATCGTTTTGTTGCCAGCGGCCACATAGTAGTTTTGTATCTCGGGCGCCTCGCCCAATATCCATTTGCAATCGGGCGAGAACACCTGCAGCGAGTTCGTCAGCCGATCCAGCGAAGCCTCACGGAATGAGGGTACACGCTGCAACAGCTCATCGAGCAGCTCATGAAAGTGATCCCAGTCGGGCGGATATTGGCGAGCCTTCTGCGACAGCGGTATGACGCCGTCCTCGTATACCATCTTCGCCTCACGCTCGTAGCCACCAGCCAGGATGTGACCCTCGCACTCGCGAAAGAAGATGCGTCCGTCAAAGTCGCGCACGAACGGCGTATACGGATCCAACTGGTCGATGGGCTTTGTGTGCAGATAGTGATGCTCCACGGCCTTGAGCGGCACCTTTACCACGGGCTTGGACAAAGTGCCCACCTCGCGCGCCCAGAAGCCGGTGCAATTGACAAAGTACTCGCAGTTCACATCGCCGGAGGTGGTCTCGACGCGCGCCACCTTGCCGTGATCGCTGTGTATCTTCTTGACGGCGCAGTGCTCAACAATGCGCACGCCCAGGCGTCGTGCCTCCTCGATGAATGCATGGCAGACCAGGTGCGGATCACAGACGCCATCCTCCGGTATCCAGAGCCCACCCTCGATGCCGTCCAACGAGAGCAGTGAACAGTGCTGCTTGCACTGTTCCGGCGTGAGTATCTCACAGTTCATGCCCCAGGCGACAGCCTGGGATTTCATGCGATGGAAGGAAGTCATGCGATCAAAACTGCGCGCCAGATTCAGGCTGCCCACCTGCCGCCAGCCGGTGGGCAAACCTCGCTCCGTCAGCCGCTTGATTAAATCAATTGAATACTCCGATAGCTTCAGTTCCGTATAGCTGGGCTCAAAGCGACCGGCCAGGCCGCAGGCACTCCAGGGCAGCTCGCCGCCAACGCCGTCTTGTTCGATTAGCAGCGTCTCGCCGCCCCAGCCCTGCAGGCCCAGATGGTAGGCCACCGAGGCGCCAGTGATGCCTCCACCACAAATGACGACACGCGCCTGTCCCGGCACTTGTCCGGCCAGCTTCTCGTTGGGATCGACGGCTTCGTGCGGCTGAAATTTTCGCTTGCTCAACACCTGCTCATCGGCCGCATCTGCTGCATGGCCAGTCGCAGTGCTCAGCAGGCGGCGGCCCAGCTGTTGCGTACGTGGTATATGCAACTGGCTAACGTTCACTCCGTTGTTGGCGGCATGTTGGCAACATGCAACGCCACGGAGTAGCTTTTGCATTGTTCCTGGCTTTCAGTTGTCGTTGTTGTCGTTTCTATTGGTAATTCTCAGGCTTGTTATTGTCTCGTGCTTAGCGTATTTAACTATGTGCAGCCGCAGGTATCGATAACTTATTGACGCGCCGCCACAAACAGCTGATACCAGGGCTGGCGAAAGTAATTTTGTGTACCATACATTTTATCGATAGCCGAGCATAGTTTGGCATCGATACTTACTGGCCAATTGAATTGGCGCCTTAAAACGACTCGTTTGCTTTATTTTAAATCAATTGTTATGCAATTTATTTATACGCTATGTAAATATAATTTGTTCACAACTGTTATATAATTATTTGTTTGTTTTTAATTTTGTTATTTTTATGTTTTGTTTTTTCTCTTTGTTTTCATTCATTAATTCGTTTGTATTTATTTTTTGATTTTAAAGCAGTTGCTTTCAACAATTATCATAATCAATCAATCATTACTGTATAATTCACATGATTTTCTTTTTTTTTTTAATATGATCTGTTTTATAATTGTAATTTGGTTTAACTACAACTACCACATAGACGACATAGATGTACGCTGGGTTTTGCCTTAAGACCTTACGAGCTTAGAAATGTTAACAAATGTACAGACTTATATTGTTATTACAATAATTCAGTTGTTTAACAGGGGTTCGGAGCATACATAAATAAACGTACATGTGTCGATCGTATTTCTCGTATATTCGCAGCTGTCAAACAAAAAGAAAAACAGAGAAAAAAAAACCCTCTAAAAAAAAACATTCATTAAAATACTTCTTAATTTAATTAAAAAACGGCGCACTCTAAAATTCGTCTTGCTTCTCGCTTACTGTAAGTTTGGGTATTCTGTTTTTTTTTTTCACTTTTTTTTTTTAATAAATTTTCTTTTTGGTGGCTTTTCCCCCGATTTGAATTGTTTATTAAGAAAAAGTGCGCTAGTTTGTTGTTAATAGCTAAACGTTTCTTATGGGTATTGTTTTTTATTTAATCCCGCCGTTTATGCATACGTTTAATTGCAATTTATTTAATCATAATTATAATAATTATCATCATTGTTTATAGCATTAATCGTTTGCCTCATATTTAAATGCTATAGGTATTGTAAATACCTGCCTAACCGAGCATTTCACTCATGCTCACTTTTTTTTTTTTATTTTTATTTTTATTTGGTATTTTGTTTGCTTCTCTTTTCATTTGTTTTTAGTTATTTACTATATTGAATTTCTTAGTTGTGCTAAAAACTATTTTGGCCTTACAGGGTAGACGACACTACACTACGCTACGTTCTGAAACAGATTTTCTTGAATTCTTATTTTTCTTTGGATTTTTCTTACTTTTTTTGCGGCACCCTAACAAAAAAAAAGAGTATACATATTTATAGTAAGTATATATAAATATATATATGAATATATTTAAATTGCCGTTGCAGTTGTCTCTACTTATAAAGATTAAACGGTAAACGTACCTATATACAAGTGTAAACAGCCTGTAACAATGGCTGTTAACTATATATATATGTATATATATATATATATATATTGCATAATTGTTGCCAAATGCTGAATGAACGAATTTTCGGTGTTTTGTTAACTTCTTTTTTGCTTATCATTTGATTCTTTCTTATGTTTATTGAGCGAATGTTTGTGTGCAACAACCAACTTTGTGACTACACTACACTGAGAGAAATAGGGACAACTAACTGTTTGGCAGAGATTGAACGGGACAGAGCATGACAGAGAGGTTGCGGAATATACAAATATATGTTTTTGTTTTTGTTTTTGATTGGAATGTAGGTTTTCGCTACGTGTAAGAGCGAGAGAGAGAGCGAGAGAGAGCGAGAGCGAGAGCGAGAGAGAGAGAGAGAGAGAGAGAGAGAGAGAGAGAGAGAGATAGTTGTAGAGTGGAGCGTTAAAAGTTGGGAGCATTTTTCTTATAACTATATACAATGTGTGAACTATATATGGTATCAATCGGGCTTTAGAATGTTAATGCAAAATATTTGCCTTTGTTCACATTTCAGTAAATGTTTAGCTTGTTTTGTTTATAATTATGAAATTTATTTATTTGCATTTGTATTTGTATTTTATATGCGTAATTCATTTGATTTGTTCGTTTATTTGCGTCTGCACAGCAGAAAGTTTCAATTTCTTATGTATTTCCATTTCAGATTTGTTTGTTTTTTTTTTGTTTTTGTCTTTAACTGTGTTAAGTGGGCGTGGCATATATATATATATATATATTTAAACTATATATACGTGTTATATGGCTGTGCTTAAGAAATTTCCCATGCTTTTTGCTCTTTATTTAAAACTTGTTTTTCCTTTTTGTTTTTACTTGTATTTTATTTTGGTTTGTGTGTGTGTGTGTGTGTGTGTGTTTTTCTTTTAATAATAATATGTAATGTACATTCATTTGTGGTTTCATTTGTCCATGCAAACGTCTTTTGTAGTATGTATAGTATGTGGTATGGTATGGTATGTATGCTTGTATGTATATATATATATATGTATATATCTTCTTATTCTGTTTTTGTTTTTTGTATATAAAAGGAGCATATCTTTAACGCCTAACAAATTTGTTTTTAAATGCAGTTGTTGACCTGAACATTCGTTAATTATATATTTGCATTGTTATTATTATTATAATTATTCATATACGTATTTCATTAAGTTTTTGCATATATGTATGTGTTATGTTTATGTTTATGTATATTTATATATATTTGTTTTTGTTGTTGTTCTTGTTGTTGTTGTTATTTTGTTTTTGCTAGATTGTAAATAGTTAAACAGTTTGTGTTTTGCTTGGTTTTCTATGGCTTGCAGTGTTCATTTTTATTTTTTTATATTTATTTTTGTTGTTGTTATTGTTTTTTTTTTGTTTTGTTTTTCTGCTGTTTAACATTTAAAAATGGAATTACAATTACAGTTGTTGTTGTTGTTGTTTTGTGCTTTGTTTTGCTTTTGTTCACTTTTCTCTTTAGATTTCTGACGTCACAAAAATTACGAACTTTTCGCTGTTGTTGTTTGCGCTTTCGCAACGGATTTTTAAATAATAAACAAATTGAAAAGAAAATTGTTTTCAAATAAACAAAAAGGGGTCTATAAAAATGATTTTAAATGCAAATCAGGTATCTGTTTGGGCTTGAGGGATACGTGTGTGTGTGTGTGTGTGTGTGTCGATAAGGGGGTGGCAGGGAGTGGGGGAAGGGGCGGGCTTTGCTTAGTTGCATAAATAAATAATTATAGCTTAGATGGACTTAACGAGACTGCACTAAACTTAAATATAAACACATTTATGATTAATTATCGTTAATATCTATGTAGATGAATATATATATATATAAATATATTTAAAAAAAAAAAAAAGAACGAATTTTTCGTTAATTATATATAACAATAGGCAACAACACGGAGCAAAAGTTTGATTTGATGTTTCAATTGATAAATGGGGCAGCAGCTGCAGCTGCAACTGCTGCAGTTGGCAACTGTAACACATATGAGAATGAGAACCGAATAGAGCGGCGCATTTTGTGTGCGGGGCAGGAGCGCGGCATGTACAAGTATGTGTGAGCGTGTTGTGTGTGTTGTGTGTGTGTTGTGTGTGTGTGAGTGTGCTGTGTGTGCATTTGCATGAGGCACGGCTTGTCTTATTGCAAGTTGCACGTGCTGCACAACTTGCCTTCACTTTTCACTTAATTGAACAAATTTTCGCATCGATTTTCATTGAACTCTTCGCCAATATCGGCAATACAAATTGCTACAAATATTTTCGTTTACACATTTCAGGGGCGTGGTTGGCAGGTTTTGGTGAGGGGGCGGATCGTAAGTTAAAGGTGCATTCTGGACTCATATATAATTAGCTTTCATTTCGCGGGTGTGTGTGTGTGTGTGTGTGTGTGCAATTTTCTTATTATTAGAAAAATCCGCAACGCTGGCTGGCTCCAACGTCGTCGTCGTCGTTGCTGTTGTTGTTGCTTCTGTTCAGCGCGTGCGTCGCCTGCGCTTAGCTGCAACAGCAGCAACATCAACGCCGCCGCCGTCGTCGTCGTGTTTGTAGCCAACTTGTCGCGGGCTGGGCAATTTTTATGACGTCTCTAAAAATCATACTTTGAATGTTTTCTCCCGTCGCTGCTGCTGCTGTTGCTGTTGTTGCTGCTGCTGCTGCTGTTGCTGATGATGGCTGCGATGCGACTGCTGCTGCTGTGCGCTGCCATTGGCTGGCAGCAGGCTCATGGAGCCGGCGCTGCACAGAGCCGCCGCAGCTGCATCCTCGCAGGCATAGCTGGCAATGCGATGATCGCTGCGGGAACGTTCCCGGTCGTGTGTGCGATGATGATGATGCCCCTGCCCCTGCTGCTGCTGCTGTTGCTGCTGCTGCTGGTCGCTGGCTGCTGTTGCGCCATTTCGCTTGCTGCTGGCCGCCTGCTGCTGGGAGCGTCGATTTCCCAGACGCTTCAGCTCGTAGTCGCGCGCATCCGCCAGGTCAAAGGTGGCCGCGCGCTGCTGCTTGCCATGTCGTGAGCTCTGCTGCTGCGGCTGATGCTGCTGCTGCGATTCATATTGCTGCGGGCAATACTCGTCGTACTCGTGTTCATCGCACAGATTCGCATTGCAGGGCAGCTGCTGCTGTTGCTGTTGCTGCTGTTGCTGCTGCTGCTGCTGTGCGCGATGCTTTTTGGGCGGCAGCGGTATGGGCGCCTGGCTGAGCTGCGTTTGCGTCTGTGTTTGTGTCTGTGTGCTGGCTGAGGCTGCCGCCGCCGCTGCGTGCAGCGCCGTTGATGCTGCGCTCGTGCCCGTCGAACAGTTCGTGGCACGCCGCACATCAACGCCGCCGCCGCAGCAGGCGCACTCCTACAATTCCGTCACAGAATACAAATCGCTGTTGGCATGACCAGACGCTGTCACAATACCAGCTGCCACGCCCCCGCCACCTCCACCGCCGCTGCTGCGCTTCAGCGAGCGATACAAGAGCGCCTGTTGCTGCTCCACCAGCAACTGTTGCTGATGATGCTTGCTGCTGGCGCTGCTCGACACTGTGCCATGATAGTTGTTGTTGTGCTGCCGCTGTTGGTAGTAGGCCGCCTGCTGCTGCTGGTGGTGCTGCTGCTGGTGGTGGTAGGTACTGCTGTCGTAGGAGTGCTGCTTCTTCATGCTGCTGAGCAGGGGTTGGACTCCATATTGCTGCTGCTCGGCGTAGCTGCGCGCATTGTCCAGCGTTTCGGCGCGACGTGGTCGCTCCCGTTCGCGATCTCTTTCACGCTCACGCTCCCGCTCACGCTCTCGCTCTCGCTCACGCTCACGCTCTCTGTCGCGCTCGCGCTCATAGCCAAAGCTGGCGGTTTGCTGCTGGCGCAGGCTCGCAGATTTGGGCGGCAACGTTTGCATATGATTCGCATTGTTCACATCCCGCGAGTTCTTGTGCCTATTCTTGGGAGGCAGAGAAGGCGGTTGCTGCTGCTGCTGCGCGGCAAGCTGCAGCTTCTGCTGTGCCGCTGCCTGTGGCCGCTGCAGCGAGCGATACTGGCCCAAGGTGGCAGCGCACAGCGGCTGCTGAGATGAGATCTTTGACTGGGTGGCGGGCGTGCCGCTGTTGCCGGTGGGCGACTGCACGGGTATCTCCGGCAACGGCTGATTGACTATCGAGGCTGGGTTTAGGGAGCGCTGCACGCGTGGCGCCGCCGTTGGTGCTGCCTGCTGCGCCGCTGCTGCTGCCGCAGGGTAAACGCTGCTGCTCTCAATGCTGTACACGGCCGAGGGGGGCAGAATGTGTGTGGTCGGTGGATGATGATGATGATGCTGCTGCTGCTGCTGTTGTTGTTGTTGTTGCTGCTGTTGCTGTTGCTGCTGTTGCTGTTGTTGTTGCAGCTGTTGCAAGGCGAGCAGTTGCTGCTGTTGTTGCTGCTGCAGCGCCAGCAGCTGTTGCTGCTCCTTGGCATAGGAGCTGCCCACGCCCGTGGTGCCGGGTATTTCCGTAAAGGTGTTGACTATCTTTGGCTTGGGTGGCGGCGGTGGTGCGGGCTGTGGCTGCAACAGCTGCTGCTGCTGTGGCGGCGGCGGCGGTGGCGCCACCTGCTGCACCACCAACTGCATTTGCAGCTGCTGCTGTTGCTGCTGCTGCTGCTGTTGCGATGGTGGCGGCGGTGGCTGCTGCTGCTGCACCACCTGCGCCGTCGTGCTGGGCACCAGCATGTCCGTCGAGCCAGCGGCATAGACCTGCGGCATGCACTCAGCCTGCTGGCAATAGTCCTTGGACACCGTCGCTATGGATGGCGTCTTGGCGCTGCGCAAGTTGGGCGACGGCGAGGCGCCCTTCAGGGAGCCACCATAGCGACCCACATGCCGCAGCGTGGCGCACTTGTTGGCCGTGGCGGCCGCAACAATATTCAAATTGTTGTTGCCGCGCACCGCCTTGGGCCCGATGCTAATGTACTTGGGATCGAAGCGATTGAAGCTGTTGTTGGTGACATCGCGCGGATCACGATCGTCGATCAGCACATCGGCTGCGTCCAGGCCGTTGCCCGTCGACTTGCAAATGGCATTGGCCGTCTGTGCGGACAGCACGGAGCGTATGGAGCTGCCTGTGGAGCGGGGCAGCGTTGCCGATGCGAATATGTTCTTCAATGTGTTGCTGCTGCTGCTGCTGTGGTGTTGTTGTTGTTGCTGCTGCAGTTGCTGCTGCTGCTGATTGATGTTGCTGCTGTGCTGCGTGTTGTTGCTATTGCCTGCATACGTGCTGCAGGCAAGCGAATCTCAGTAGAAGTCGTTCGATTCGAGCGTCTTACACTGCTTGCTGAGCGTCGCATATTTGCCATTGTTCGGCCCGGGCAGATGCGACGCCGACTGTTGGTGGTGCGATGGCAGGCGACCCAGCGTATGGTGGCCCGATCTGTGAACACATAACGGTAAGCATATATATATGTGAGTAATATGTTGTTAATATGGCAGGCCAATTGCCACAGTTGCTAGGTTGTGTAGGCTAAAACGTTAACTAGTCGCAGCAACATTAGGGGTAGTCAGGCGATGATATTTCTTTTTGTTGGTTAGCTTTACATACAATATTGATAACATATATATTTACAATGAGCTAACGTATACAACAAAAAATAAATAATATTTATATCAATTTTTTATTAACTTTATCCCATTCTAATATTCTCATTTCATTCTCTAACATTGATGTTCTAGCCTAATGCAACTTTAAAAGATGTTTTCTACCTTCTTCTAAGCTCTATTTCTACAATCAAAATGAGTTGCACTTGAATCTCGCCTTTAATTAGAGGTACTCCCTCTATGGAGCTATGGTACATGTTTACACATAATGTCGCCATATAAAGACATAATTTTTTTTTTATCTTTATTAACTTAGAAACCTAATACTTAATGTGTTAAATATATAAAATATAAAAAAAAAAAACGTGCTTATGTTTTATGTAAAATATTTTCATTACGAATTGATTAGCTCTTACTTTTCTATTGGCAACTAATGGAAGTAACTGCTATAAGTTATAGAAAGCAGATCAAGTAGATCAGAAAAACCAACCAAGTAAATGCAAATCTGTACCATCAAGAGACTAAATAGTATGTATAGCTTTTCATTTTACTAAGAATCCTAATGACAGTTCATTATTTTTACCTTTTTTTCTTTTAATTTACTTGCATAACATCTGAAACAATAATATTTCTTCACTTTCCTTACAAAATGTTTGCACCCAAAAAGTAGATAATATATATTTATATAGGAATACTTGCAGCAATGGAAAATGAGCTACATTTTAATGAACTTTGAAATTCAATCCATATATCGTCCTTGTTTTAAATTTGTTTCAAAATTTAGGCACATGTTTTTGAGCATGAAAATCCTAGTTGTATTATTTTATGAATGATATATGTATATACATATAACACACAAATATATGTATATATCATGGTCAAATTCCTCTCATTGATAAAATAAAAATTATTATTACGATGACAATAATTATTGAAATCAAAGAGAAACCAAAACAGACTGAATGTATATGTGTATTAATTTGTGAATCCTTATGCATATATATTAAATAATAATATATATTATATATTTTTCCGTAGCCTGTTGTTTATAGGCAAGTTCTACTGTACTCATGGCAAGAAAACCAAATGGTGTTATTACCGCTGAACCGATCAAATTATAAAGCCGAATCAGTCGCAAATGGTGTTATATAGAATAGTTAAGTAATGTGCCACCCTGTTGCATGACTACCCCTAATGCCGGTGCATATGTCGTGTGTGCGTTATGCGTGTTGTCCATGTACGATCGAGATATAGGCATATGTACATTGGTATTGGTTAAATAGACTGTGATTTGAGCTACTACGAAATACGTATGAAATACATGTAAGTCATGCAGTTGGGCGTGGCCAAGTGCTGGGCAGAGGGCACACAACAACAACAACGGGAAATAAATGAAAAATTTGAAAATCGAAAATAATAATGAAATGAAAATAAACCAAAGACAACTGGATGAAACAAACATAATGTACACAGGACAAATAAAAAGTAAAATAAAATCTTTTGTATATATGTACATATATATATATATATATAAATATATATATAGTATATGGTAGATGTTAGGAAACTGTGCGATCGACTGTCTTTTAAGGCACTGCTACGACTAAAACTAAGACAAAACTAAGAAGTACACGAAACGAAATAAAAATCAAATTAAACTTCATGCCTTGTGCCATGCACCAAATCATAGCCGGGCGGCGGCGACGGCGAACGGCGGCCGCCATTGGAGCGGCTGGACAGCGATGAGGCCGCCGCCGCCGCAGTCGCCGCTGCCGCCGTTGAGTTAGTTCTATGCTGTGTATTGTTGTGGTTGTAGTGGTGGTTGTTGTTGTGGTGGTGGTAAGTTGTAGTAGATGATGTATTGTTGCTTGATTGTGATGATGGTGATGCCAACCCTTGTCGCAGGCCCGCTGTGCCATTCCTGTAGGGTCCGGCGCCATTGCCGCCAGCCAAGCTGTTGCTGCTGGGCAGCGTGCCCGTGTGCCCGGCTCCAGCGCCGCCGGCAACGCTGCCACCAATGGGACCACCATGCGCCTGCTGATGATGCAGCAGCGTCCGATTGATGGTGCCGGTGCTCATGGGCGCCGTTGGCGAAATGCTGGCGCTTGGCGCATTCGAGGCCGAGAACAGCGGCGCTGTCTCCGACTTGTCGCCATCCATTGTGGGCCTGCGATATATAAAATACAAAAGATCTTAAATTTGACTCAATTTGCCAATGGCCAGCACATTTACCGCTTGCTCAGATAAATCCAGGCATGCGAGTCCGCATAGACGAGTATCGTGAGCAGAAACGAGGTCAACAGACCGGCGACCATCATCAGACTGAGCCCGAGTAGGCCGCCGCCGCAGAGGCCGTGCAACGCCTCCGCATAGTGGCGATCGATGGCGCGTCTGTCCAGCGTGGCCGAAAGATTGGTCAGATTGCGTTTCGTCTCCTCCAGATCGTTGTCCATGGCGTTAAGCGTGCGCTGTATATCAATGCGTGGATACGTGTCCTGGCTCATGCTGTGCCAAATATACAAAATAGGTTAATATTAATGTAAAGGTGAATATTTCGCGCTGGGTGAAACATGGTTGCGTTTAAGATCTAGATCTTTGAAAATACGTTAGAAGCCGAACGGACAAACTCTAAAGTTGCTCCCTTATCTTCCACCTTGGTTGGCGGTTTCGATTGGGATTAGAATACGATCGTAAAGTAAATAGATATTTCACCTATTTTCCGCACGTGTATGTGAATATTGCGTTTAATTTCAGTAAGCTAGAGCTTGGAAAATACGTTTGAAGCCGAACGGACAACAACTAAAGTTTCTCCCCTATCTTCCATCTAGTTTGGCGGTTTTGATTGAGATTTGAATGCGATCGTAAAGTAAATAAACTCTCTTTTAAACAATTTCCACCCATGGTGTATTTACCGTTGCATCATTTCAACACTCTCACGGGCACGTTCCACCAGATCCCGGGACTCGTTGAGGCGCAGTATAAAGCGATTGCGCAATGTGCCACAGTTGAGGAAATAGACATAGGGACTGCGCTGTAAACACAAATAGAAAGAGAGGACATTAGGTGTGTGTGCGTGTGTGTGTGTATGCGTCGGGTACTTACCATGCCCACCTGGCGGCACATATACTCATGCGGTCGCATACAAAAGTCGCCGGCTGCCACGCTAGAGGCCAAGTAGATGCCAGCCAATAGCCAGCAGATGATGATGCAGAACAAACCCGAAACGCTGAAGAAAATCAAAGTGCAGCGCGAACGACGGGCAACGCCGATGACCAGCACGGTGCACAGGAATAGAAGCAGAGTGAGGAAGGCCAATGTGGCCGGCCAGCGTATAGATTCGTATAGGTCGCCCAGCTAACAGAGAGAGAGAGAGAGAAGCTATATTGAAAGGGCTCTTCAATTAAATGCCGTGAAAGACCTACGTGCAGAATGCCCATCAACGAGGTCTCATTCTCGCTGCCCTTGGTCTTCATGAAGTAGAGCACCATGTTGTCCAGCGAGGTGACCGCACGTGAGGTATTCTCCCGCACCAGACGGGACGTCTCGATGAGCAGCATGACAGCGGTTTGATTGTATTGCTGTCTCTCCACCTGATTCACAACGTTGTGCGAAGCCATTTTCGTTTCCAGATCGCGCTTGATGGTTTCAGTCTGTCAACAAGAGAAAATCAAAAAGAAGTTGCTGTAGATTAGATGTGATGTTGAAAATAAGAAATTCCAATAATATTTGCACATTTTATAGAAGTTATTTCTTGGCACGAGACTGCAAGCTGGTTCAAGTCCGGCAAGCTTTAACCGGCTTAGTTGAATTAAGAAGACCAATTCTGATGAAATGATTTGTGGCTCACTTTGGGCACTTTTGACAGAGTCAGGAGCTGAACAGAATATATGCGGCTTTGCCCGAGCACGAACTAAATTGCCTTAAGCCACAATTCCACTCAGCGGAGTGGATTTATCGCAATCACATTTCAAATGAAAATTGCAACTTGCAGTTTTACGCCCTTTCTTTATTTTGTTCTTTGAAATAG
The DNA here is from genome assembly GCF_003285875.2 of Drosophila novamexicana. NCBI lineage: Eukaryota > Metazoa > Arthropoda > Insecta > Diptera > Drosophilidae > Drosophila > Drosophila novamexicana. Next base: position 84,111 of record NW_020824911.1, read on the forward strand.
ATTTAACTTGAAATTTTACCCTTACAACCTTTGGCCAGCCTTTTCCACTTAAGGGGGATGTATTTTTTGCGAAAGGTGTGAAATCGCTTTCTAAATAAATATTCACGAAAATATTTGAAATCAATTTTGAGGCCAATCGGATGTTGGACACAAAAGTTTCATCAATTTTCCACATTTACGTGTGAATTGAGCCGAAATTCCGCCTTGGCAGGAAATTCAACTGTTTAGCTCATATAATTATGAAGCCCAAACAGTCAATCAGTCAGTCAGTTAGTCAATCAATCAATCAGAATGAATCCTTTTCAATCAGAAATATAGAACTTTAAACGATTTTTGATCTGCTTCTACGCATTATAGTGCAGGAGGACTGACCCAATTGAAAGTGCGCACGATATGCCCTGGGCGAAACAGCCCGGCTAGCCTTTTCCCGGGCCGGCCCAACGCGAACCCTCAACAAGTAGAAGTAATTTGGCTAGATTAAAGTTGTTCTCGCTGACAGGATGTTGTCGCAGGTGATTATGAAAGCGATATCCGGCGACAACTACCCCCGAAAAGCCATTGAATGTGCGCATAATAGTTGGACAGCACGGGCTGGAATCCAGTTCGAGTCTGGGTTTGGGTTTGGGCCGTTCGGCTCTTTGTTGTCCCATTACTTAAGCTCTGGGCCGAGCCGCTGACTCACGGCAGCGGCAGGTGAGAGCAGTTCAAAAGTTAATGACCAAAAGTGGGCAAAGGGAAAGCGTCGCGCAAAAAGGACTCACACACACACAGGCAGACGCTACTGATAGAGGGGAGACAGACCCGCTGGAACAAAGGACGAAAACGTTGCACATAAATATAGTAGTTTTTTTTTTCCTTTATTTTTTTTATTTTCTTAACCCATAATGCTTTTGCTTCCGCACTTGTGCAAGGATTAAAGTACACAGCCAAAGCAAAGAGAAAGCATAAAAACGAAGGGGACTGCAGGATGCAGAAGGGCAGCACGGCAGCACGGCAGCACGGCAGAGGGGGCAGCGGTGCAAAGGGGGCGGCAGACATGGAAAGCGTGACAGGGCGTAGGGTCGAGAGCTTGCCTAAGAGCAGCGACAGCAGCCCCACGCACGGAGCCCCGCCCACCGTCTGGCAGGCACCCAAAACGTGTGTGTGTGTGTGTGTGTGTGTGTGTGTGTGTGTGTGTGTGTGTGTGTGTGTGTGTGTGTGTGTGTGTGTGTGTGTGTGTGTGTGTGTGTGTGTGTGTGTGTGAGAGTATGCGAGTGTTTAGTCCTGTGCCTAGATAATTAATAGCGTTTTACTCAAGGGCCAAGCAATGCCAGCCATCTGTTTGGGCCGCAGCCTCAACTTGTCCGCACCTCACATCTGCCCGCCCACCTCCCCACTCCCACTCCGCTCCACGCTGAGCCGGAGCACCACACTCCCCCCCCCCCCCTTCCTGCATTCACTTTTTTTGCTCAACTCGCTCTCTTAACCTTTTGCCTTATCGGCTTCTTTTATGTACGTATAAACATATAAATGTGAATGTCTACATATATAAATATATACAAACACATACATACATGAATGCATACTTATATAGACTATACACATATATATACACACACATGTGTGTGTCTGTAAGCTGACAAAGTTTATGAATAGCAAAAGCCAAAGCGTCTCCCCCGCAGCTCCGCTTATCCTGCCGCTGTCTACAGATGTGAGATATGTCTCTCTCTCTCTGTGTGTGTGTGTGTGTGTGTGGGAAGTTACAGTTGCGGCGACTTGGGCAAAGAAATCAGTGTTGGAAATGGGTGGGTTTGCGCTGTCTAACGGAATATATTTCAAGCACAACACCAACCCCCCCCCCCCCCCCCTCCTTCCGTACATCAACCCATTAAAAAAATTAGTTAAGAAGTGCATTAATTGAATGAAATATGTTTATCGATATCTGCTTTGGCGCCCACACTTAGCAAATGCAATTGAAATTTAATCTGATTTAATGTGATGAGGCGCAGCCAACTTAGCTGAGAAATGTGTAAAGTCTGGCAACGCCAGAACGCGAAACGGTTTAAACTCGTTTCAGCAATTAATGCGTTTGTGGAATTAATGCCATGTCCATTCCGGCCGCCTGGGCTTATAAATTAAATGCTTTTTTCTTATTGATTTTAAAGACTTGAAACTTGGAATAAATACTCAGAAAGGATCTTAATGCTAGATGTCGACTCTGGCGCATCTATCTCTTAATTAATTCGTCGTGTAGTCTGTTTTAAACCTTCACTCGACGGGCAACATTTGTAATTGCTTTTGGAATTTACAAGTATTTTTAACTTTTCGAACACATTTATCCGTAAGCTGCTTATTGCAGATAAAGTGTTGCCATCCTTTGGCAATTTTCGAAAAGTTGCATCTTTGGGCAGCTCTCTTTGTGCTCGTGTAAGTGCAGCAGCATTAGGCAAACGCATTTTAAAAAGACACCTGCATAAGCTCAGTGAAGTTATTGCATGTGCCTTCCGTTTCTCCAATTTGTAATGTATTGCCACACTTTAAGTATTTTTAAGGTATGGCATCTCTGAAACGTCAATATTTAGACCTTATTTTGAAACTTAAGAACACGTGAAAGCCCTGGCATTAGAGGCCTAACAGTACAAGCTACTTCTATATATAGAAACAAACCTAAGATTGCAAATTAGCAGTTTTCACTTATTTTCCGCCTTGTGAAGTGAATTTAATTTAAGTTCAGGTGAAGCTGCAAGACTTATCTACATGGATTTTCGTACATGAAGTGCAAAAAAAAGGTTAAATGCTTTCTATATTCAAACCGAATCAAAATTACAGAGATTAAGAAGACCAATCGAGTTTTGAAGTCCAAACTAATTCTTATTTTTAAATATAGCATAGGCATAGGAATAACCCAAGCGGGCCATGCCTTTGACTGTCAAAACTCGAGAATCGCGTTTACTGCGTTAATTCATTCAAACATAGAGCCTGTAGAGCTACACACCTGGAATTTTATTTTCATTTCACATTTTTGGAAGCCCTGGGCAAGTGCATTTCGTTGGCAGAGGATATACAATTTTTTTCTTGTTTTTAAAAATATAAAACACAAAACGTATCGAAAGTTTTTTGGCCAAGCGTGTGAAATGGACATTGAATACATTCGCCTGATATTTGAGATAGAGAAACGGCGCGCTCTTTGGACAAAGGCCAGGGCCATGCACCACATGCATTGGCCAGAGGTATCGAGGGCAGTACAAATGGTGGGTAATTGGAATATGAAAGAGCCGGAGCAAATCATGGGATATGGATTAAATTGCATAGTGCCCGAGTGCAAGCCCCGTTTCTGGGGGCTGCGCAACGTTTATCGCGACGAGATACGCAAAATCCAACAGAAACGTGCCGAGAGATCGAACTGGTCCTATTTCCAGGCACTCGAAATTCTGCGCAACGTTGTCGATCCCAGCAAGCTGGCGCCATGTTCACAGGAGCCCTTCCCGCCGAATATCGGCGACTTTACAATTATCGATAATAACCGATATCCAAATGGTGTGGGCACACAGAACATTGGATCGAATTTGTCGATGGGTCGCAATCGGTCGAATCGATCCAATTGGGAAAAGTCGCCGCCAATGCTGCCCATCGTAGCACACATGAGAGCAATGTCCAATGACAATAAGCCCAAGTTTCGCACGGAAATTACACGCGTTTTGATGGATCACGATCGTAAGGATGCGTAGGCGGCTTGTTAGACATATTCCATAACCTTTTCACTCTCATAATGACAGTGTTTATATAGAACAAAACAATCCTAAAATTACTTAGACAATAAAGAGTTTATCCATAAAACCGTTTTAGTTTCGGCTCTATTCGCAGGGTTGTATGCGGGCAAATTGCCAGGGCTGCAAAGCTAGTTACTACTATTTTATTAGGAATGCATCAAATAAGTTCGTCATTTATCAAATTAGAAAACAAGAGCTCCCGACTAGGGGATACCCTGAACCCTCTTCTTCCAACATCAAATGAATATATATATTCTATTTAAGAAGCTATATGTCAAGTCTGGTGACTCTAGCTCTTATTATTTACCAAAATTGCCCAAAAAACAGAATATCGATATTTTTATCGATTGCTTGGAAACGGAGTAAGTTATCGATTATCGGAAACAAACTGCACAGGCATTAGGAGGACGTACATCTAAAATTTCAAGTCTCTAGCTCTTATAGGTTCTGAGATCCTTGCGTTCATACATACGGACAGACGGACAGACAGACGGACATAGCTAGATCGACTCGGCTATTGGTGCTGATCAAGAATATATATACTTTATGGGGTCGGAGATGCTTCCTTCTGCCTGTTACAACATTTGCACAAATACAATATACCCTTAAACCTATTTTTATTGGTTTCAGGGTATAATTAATAAATTATCCATAACACATTCTTAATTTCTGATCTTTTCGAGTGCAAGGCCCATATATGTAAGTACAGGGTTGTGTGTCGGGAAAAGCGCCAGGGCTGCACGCCTTGTCATTCGCGATCAATCGATTAGCTACAATCGTTCGATAGCTTATATTGAACAGTCGGAGTCTTGGCTTTTAATATATGAATTAAAAATATACTTCAACTACATTTGAAACATCATAAATTCACACTGAATTAAGCACATATTGTAATTCTTAAATGAAATCAACAAAGAGCTTGAGCATATCACATATTCCTATCGATATTGTTTTTGCTCAAGAAACTAACAACTAAAAGGTGCTTTCCAGTAGATTGTATATTCAGCCAAACTTTAAATATTCAAACTTTGTCGGCAGTAGCTTAAATTCATGTTTCCCATTACGTTCAGGTTCTGCAGGCAACAAGCCAAGTAAATAGTTTTCAACAAAACAACTCATTAAGTATGCTCTATATATAAGTGATTTTCAATTATGTTTCCTGAGAAACTTTTACTTTGTTCTGAAACTTTTTAGGCATTACTTACCTCTTGTTTAAGATTGAGCACAAGACTCTCCACCTTCTTGCCGGAGCTGAAAGCCTGCAGCAGACCATTGTGGAAATCATCGTTGCCATATAAACCTGAAACGGCAAGCAGGGGAACAGTTAGCAGAGCGCCACTAAACGACTTTAACAAGTGCTTGGCATAGGGTATCCAAGTGGGGGAGTTAAATGGCAGCGTAAGTCAGAAGAGGCCGAGATTTACTTTTTAATCTGTACAGAATTAATTGGGCTGCCCTCAACCAGACTTCATGCAAGTTTACCAACATTTTCAGTGTTGCGAAAAGAGAAAAGTGTCAGAATCTTTCGATAAATGTATACGTGTGCTCAGATCGATGTGTGCACACCTCTTTACAGTTCTCGAGATTCTAGGAGCGAATCTTTAATTTGTTTCAGACAAATAGGGCTCTACTTGACAAGAGAGGGCGAAAGCGAGGGAGTATGAGCAAAGAGAGACATTTTTATGTATGGCAAGCTCTAGCTCTCTCACCGCTCAAGCTCCGGCGAGGTCAATCGCGATCGTGGACACATTTTTGCGTCAATTAAGTGCGCTAATTAAATTATTACTTTTATTGTATGCGTAGGCTGGATTATAATGATGCCACTCGCAGTCGCAGTTGTTGATGGGGCACAGCTCGATTTGACTTGGGGCATTACCTTTGCCACTTTGACATACTTTAGTCCGAAATGTACAAATTAAGTGGTCGACTCGACACTGTGCTGCCGGCTCAGTTGGGTTGATTTTGTTGTGGCTAGTTCCACTCATATTTCGCTCATGCCTGACACGTGACGCGACTCTGGCGGCGATCGCTCGCCCATAAATCCAGATACGTGCCAAAGCCCAAGCCGCGCACGTAATGAACCAAATGCAGGCGGTCGTCCTCATCGACTTTTGGCTAATTGCCAAGTTAAACACGCGACGGGTACGTGCATTTCTCGAGCTTTGGGCGTGGCCAAGTGGGAATTTTTGGCGTGGGCTTATAGTGTATGGTATATAGTATATGGGTTCAATGCACCCCAGCACTTACCTAGTCCAATGGCCGCACAGGTCATCAGCGTTATGATGACCAGCGAACAGCTCTGACAGCGCTGGGTGCTCGGCTTGCGCTGCTTGCGATCGCAGCAGCGCGTCAGCAGATACAGGAGCAGGCCGAGCAGCGAGAGTATCAGCAGGCCGGCGGGTATCGAGGCCAAGATGCCCAGGCTCTGTAAAGAGAGGGGAGGAAAATCAAAATGGTTTAATTTTGGGTGGAAACTTTTCAATGTTATCGCTAACTGGGAATTAATAAAAAGGTTGACTAAACTATCAAGACGAAAAAGTTGTTATATACTCCTTTTGGTGTTATCGATAAGTGAAAATCGATTAATGTAAATTGATGTTATCGGTTTGTCTAAATCGACCAACAATTGAAATATTTTCTTAGTTATCGATTAATGCAAGTTGATTTATATTTGTGTGTTCATTTTTATCAATAAATGCTATGCGATTAATTAGTGTTGTTATCGATAAATGTGATCGATTAAAATTATCATGGAAATTTATGTTACTCATTATCTTTCCAAATTTGGGTGCAAGCGCACCTTGACATTATCGATATATGCACAAATCGACCAAGACTTGTAATTGAACTGATTCTATTGATAAGTTCAAGTAAATCAATAAATCCCTTAACTAGAGCTGTAAATTTGGCTTCCTCTTATTATTGGTAAATGAAAAGCAAGCAATAATTGTAAGTATATTAATTGCATCGATAGATTAATAATTGAAAGGTAATTTGTGTCATCGATAAATGCAAATCGATTCATAGAAGTAAGTTGATTGATGTTATCGATAAATGCAAATTGCTCAATAGTTGTAACTTAAGCTGATTATGCCACAGTTTTTATCTTTAACCCCCTTTGTCGTGATTATCGCTCGTGTGTGTTATCTGTTATCGCTGTGTTATCGATATTCCGTACTTGATACTAAAACTCAAAGCGTTGCCATATTTTTGGCACACTTTGGAATTTATCGATAACTGCGCATTAAATTGTGCGTAATTAAATGGAAATTTGTGCTCATATTTCATTGCAAAACTCAGCCGACCTTACACTGTCCACCACCCTAAACCAAACAAGTCACGCTCCTGCGAAAAATTGCTTTTGTGCCCACTCAAAAAAAAAAAAAAATAACAAATGTAATCGATAACTGGCAAAACGATTAATAAACATCAGCAGAGCTGACAGTGTGGTCATATTTCCTTAAGTACTGCAGAACTGTCTGCTGTTATATTCGTACAGAAGTCACGTTCACGTTTACGTTCTTTAAAAGAATATTGACTCCGGCTGGCAACTGGACCAAGTGAAGCGTCCATTAGACCGGGTCGCCGTTCGAAGGATGCTAACAAAAACGAGGATGGAAAAGGGGACGAGCTGAAAGCGAGGGTAGACGAATTTGTTTCAGGGTATTGAGTGAACTTTTAATTGAATAACTTGCAGCTCGTTTTCTGCTGTTTGAGCTGGATGTTGTTTTTGTTGTTGCTGTTAGTTGGCTGCGCTGCCAATGAAAAAAAAATGAAAAATAAGGACGAAACCGAAAAACGAAACGAAAATGTGTAAAAATACGTCTGGAAAGTTAATTTTTTGTCGCTGGAGCCCATTTTGGGTGCAAAATTTAATTGAATTGGCAACACTGCGCCACGACACGACAACAAAAGCAACAGCAACAGCAACAACAACAACAACAACAAGGAGAACATGAACAAGGGCAGAGCAAGGAGCTGGCAAAAGTTTTGGACCGGAGTTGCCAGGGTAACTTTTAAGCTGGCCCCAACGGAAGGTAACGGTACAGAAAAACGGTTGGCTTAACGGAAATTTCATTGGCACTCATTAAAAAAATATGAAAGGTTTTTTTTTATGCTCAACTCGCACAACTATTGACATATCCTGTAATTGCGGTTGTGATTCAATTATCCAATCCAATTTAATTAGTGCAGAAAATTGCAATGAGAAAAGTAACGTGGAAATTTCTCAATTATAACGTTTATATAATAGGCGTTCGTTTGACAAGCTCGACTAGCGCTATACCCTGTATATGGCGAGAAAGTGAATGTTATATAAGGGTTTGTTTTGTAGAGATGACAAGTGCTATACCCTGGAAGACAACTGAGCGTAGTAGCTAAATATACCCTGTAATTGTAAAACGTAATTTGTTGTCCAATTAAAACGAGCTGTGTGTTAATCAAGATACATGTATGTATCGAGCGAACAGTTCGTCTTGTTGTATACCCTGTAATTGAATGAAAATGCTGTTATGCCAACTAGCAGAACGTTTGTGTGTAATATGAATACTTTTCTATAACAGAACACTTTATAATCAACATTTCTTAATTATAATCCCGACTCCCTAGCTGCCCCTCCCCCCTAGCACCGCCAGCCAAACAAACATATGCATACATCACATGTAACACGATGCTTACGCCACAGGGTGTATATAATATCTACCTAAGCATGCGTGGGTGCCTGGATGTGTGTGTGTGTGTGTGTGTGTGTTTCTTTGGGGGGAGTTGAGGGGCAGGGCGACAGGGCATCTGCTCGAATTTCAGGCCAGGTTATTGGACACCAACGCAGTCGGTCGCCAACTTTGGCTGGCTGCATGAGTCAGCGATCGAAGCTCGGTGCTTCGATGTGCCACTTGAGACATCGGGAACGACAACAACAACAATGAGAGCAGCAAAGGTAGCCCAACTTGTCAATCAAGTTCAATCAGAACCGGACACATACGGCCGGCAACTGGACGCAGCGCATTAGGAGCTTGGTCGAAAGCCTGGCCAGGGTAGTTGCCAGTCGGGGCGGGGCACATTGTTTATTATTTATATGCATGTTGCAGTTACAGTTGCCTTTTGTATGTGCAACATGCAAATAATCATTAAAACTGGCGAGTGCCGCCGCCGCCGCCGTTGTTGTTGCTGTTGTTGTTAGCTGTTTGCGTGTCCTCGCGGTTGAATGACACTTGAGCGGGCAGCCTGGTACCGTTTAACCTGCCCAACCCCAACCCCAACCCCAACCCACCCCACTCTTACTCTCTCTTGGCTCACAATTTAATGCTAGCTGCAAAATGAAGCACGACAAAACTGGCCCAAAAGCTGGCAGCAGCTGCCAGTCAAGCAGCCAACCCCCCCCCCCCCCCTCGCTCTCTCTCTCTTCAACCCAACCGGGTGGCAACGCTGAAGCCAAGGGTGGCAACCCTTTTGGCCCGCAAAATGACGCTTAAAATGGCAAATTGCGCGCTGGCGATGCTGTTAAATTGAATTAAATCAAAGCAAATTGCCATCAAAAACAGCAACAACAACAACAACAGCGACAGCAAAAACCTTGAAGCTGAGCTTTTTGTTTTTTTTCCGAATGTATTCCCCGCAGAGATATTGCAGGTCCGCGCATTTGTTTATCCCCCCCTTGTCTATGGGAAATGTGTGTGATTTTGGCTGCGCATATAGAAAGACACATGCAGCTACATTTATAAAATATACATACTGCTAGTTTGTGTTTATATAGCACAGATAGGTGGATGGTTGTGTTATTGGAATTAGCATTAGCTAATATTTAAAGAAAACAGCTGCAGCGAGAGCAAATCGCAGGCAAACAGCAATTCGACTGATGAATGCAAAGATTCAAAGCTTGAATCAAGCAAATAGAACATTAAATCAAATAAGCTACGCTTATATTTATCTATACACATACATATATTTGACTGTTTGACCTGACTGATTAACTGATTGACTGACTGATGAACTCACCGATTGACAGTGTCTGATTAACAGACTGTCTGACGGATTAACTGCTGCTGACTGAGTGATTGCATGATTGATTGACTATCTTTATGATTGACTAAGTAACAGACTAGCTGATTGACTGACTGATTGACCATTCGAGTGATTAGCTGACTGTCTGACGGATTTACTGCTGTTGACTGAGTGATTGCATGATTGATTGACTATCTTTATGATTGACTAAGTAACTGACTAACTGATTGACTGACCGAGGAACTAACTGATTGACTGATTGACTGACTATATGTCTTATTAACTAACTGTCTGACGGATTTACTGCTGCTGACTGAGCGATTGATTAACTAAGTAACTGACTAGCTAATTGACTGACTGATTGATAAACTAGCTGATTGACTGACTGACTGTGTGACTGATTAAGTGAGTAAGTGCTGGAGAGACTGGGCGACTCTGTGATTGACCACGTTACTGATTGAGCTACTAATTGATTGACTATCTTATGTACTACTTGGATGACTGACTGACTAACCGATTGACTGACTGACTGACTCATTCAAAACTGATTGACGGACCGCCTATGTAATTCACTGCATGGCTGATTGATTGACGTTACCGATTGACTGACTGAGGGACCAAGTAATCCCAGAACCATAAGAGCTAGCGTGTTGAATGTTTTACCTCAGTTACCCTAAGGGCTGCATGCTAAGACGGGGTTTTGGAAAATTCCGCCAGCAGATGGGAAAAACGTATGAAAAATGGTTGTACGGAAATTTTTAGTTTGCCATACAATCGGCTTTATTATCATTTTGAGAGATGCTGGTGAACATTTATTGGAATCGTGTATCGCACCGTTCGACAAACTCAGCCCACGTCAAATAAAATCGTCTCATCAACCAAAGCAGCTAAAGCGAATGCATAATGTGTCTGCTCCTAAATAAAAATGCGCTTTAGTTACAAAAACGAAAGGAATAACATTTTGCAGATGTAAATAAAGGTTGCTTAGCCTTTGAGTTATTTGTGCAATAAGAGATGTTGGCAATGGATGTAAATATTATAAAAGCTGAAGCTGCACAGCTGCAGCTTATATTTAAAGCAAGTTGCCAGAGCGCTCTCTCAATCTACGCTTCGAAAGGCGAAAAAAACTTTCATATTTGAAATGCAACATATCGAGTTGTTTTCGTCGTTGTTGTTGTATTTGTTGTTGCCAGTCTTGTGTCTCTAGTTGTTGTTTGGGGCAAATGTAGGCGTTGCTTGTGACTCTCGTAACATTTTTTTATAGCTGCGACAACTTTAGCGCTGTCCACCCCCCGCCGCCCGCCTGCCGCCCAGGCCCCTGCCTGGCCTCTGCCCTGGCTCTTAGCGTAGCGCCGAAATTAGAACGTCAACATAGACCGAGCTGAGTGCTGAGATCTAATGGAAAAACCAGTTTTTCCCCACGACAACCAACCAAAACAACAACAAAATAATAATAATAAAAAAAATGCCCTTAGTCAAACAACAGTTATGAGCGTAAGTGTGTGCACATACGCTTACAGTTCCGGATATACGTATGCGAACAAAGAGAGCCAGAGTTGTGGGACAAATGCGATATAACATCAGAATATCAGAATTTGCGCCTTGGCTCCATGACGCGCCGCTTCCGGGGGCAACCAACGAGGGCTTCAGCTAAAAGTGACTGCAACTGCAACTGCAACTGTGACTGTGACTGCGAATGAAAATGGAATTGGAACTGCAACTGCAATCAGCATTGCACAAGGCACAAAGCGAATGCCGCAATCTGAAGGCGATGATAGCTGAAACAGCATCAGAAAATGTGGCGAACATTCAGCCGAAGCTAATGATACCCTGCCAAAGGGATATCATATTTTAAAAAAGTTCCAAGGTCCATCCTATGCAGAGCGCTGTGACCATATGATATAGCAGTCCGATACTAATCTGGTTCCTAAGGTAACTATATGATATAGTAGTCCGATGTTGTTTCGACTCAGTATAAAAGGCTATATGATATAGTGCTCTGATTTTAATAGGATGACTCGTAAAAGCTTTTCTTTTGTCAATAGCTTCTAGATCGGGTGTCGACTAGTTCCATGCTAAGAACTAGAACTAGTTCAATTCACAAAGTCAGTTAGTATATAAGTACGTATATATATATTTATCGCATGTGCATTACAAGTTGCCAAACTTGGCGACAGAATCGAAATGCTGCGTGTTAGCATTGCATTGCAAGAATCCAGGCCCGTAGGGCACATGTCCGCCTGCACGACAGAATGGGAACAGATTGCAGCCAGACTAGGCGACAAGCCTGCGATTTGGGTAGCCTTGGCATGCCCAAGACCAGCAATACCAGGGGCTATACGAGGGCTACAGCAGCTGCTGCTGCTGTTGGTTCGCCAAACGGAAGCGTCATCGAGCTGTTGCTTGACGCATCGCACAGGAAGCAAAGCCGACAGTCCAAACTAGAAAACTACAAAACTGAAAACTTAAAACCGGCTAAAGGCAAGCCCAAGCCCAAGCCCAAGCCCAAATCCCAAGCCGAAAGCCATAGCCATAGCAATAGGCCAGCTCTATGGGCAGCTAGAGACTGGTTGTGCCCAATGAATAAATAAAAAGCCGAGGCAAACTATTGAAAAGCGTCGCTAGAGGAAGTCGAGGAAGTGCACACAAACGCCACGTCAAATTATGTACACAAACGCATATTGAGGGAACGGTGGGGCACAGGGCACAGGGAACAGGGGACAGGGAACAGGGGCAACTGGAGTCCGGACCATGGCATTTCATATGCAAATCACGTGACGTGAAGCACTAAAAATAATATACAAAATGAATGGGCAGCGGCGGAATTACAATTGCGCAATTTCTAGATGAGAACAAAGATCACACACACATATATATAATCGTATATATATATATATATATATATATATATATATATATGTATCTGCCATGTATCGGAAGAATTGCAAATGCAAATGTGATGGAAATAGCGAGAACAAAGAAATGATGAACTACAGAATATTGGTAAACTATCGACATAGAATATTTTATATGACTCTAATCCATATCCATAAAACAAAATCTGAGTTAAGCTGAGTTCGATTTGAATGCCCCAAACCCATTGAGACTTGAAACATGTCTAGTTTATCATTTTCATCGAATATCTTCTCTCATTTCTATAGCATCGATAATTATTGATTCGTTTTCGAAGGTTTTTCTTGCAGGTTCTTCTTCAGACTAAGAATATCTCAGCCTTCCCCAAACAAAATGAAATAACCAACTTTTAAGGCTAAGCTTAGCGCGTTTGTGTAGACAGACTTTTGATCGGACTTTAAACTCCGATCCGTATTTAGCGGCAAGCTGTTGAAAGTGTTACGAGCTCCACAGAGTCCGGGTAGCTGTATTTGCCAGGTCTAAGAGAACATAAATCGAAGGCACAGCGTGGAATGTTGCTAAAGGGCAGTTGAGCGCATCTCCTCGTCGGGCATGCCCTAATAGCAAGGTCAGGGAGAAGCATACCCTATGTATTAATAAGCTGAAATAGACAAACATTGTATTCTGGCTTATTGTAGAACTGGCGTGAAGTGCATTTCAAATGGGAGGTCAACCTTAAATGCCCATCGAATACGTTAATGAGAATGCCCTTTTTGTAATAGCTTTTCAGAGACCTAGCCTATTATCATTAGATGATCTGCTGCTTCGGGTCCTAAAAGCTTTCGTCACCAGCGTAAATTCCTAGCTAATGCATGGAAAGGGCTGTCGTATGTTTGTATTCATATGCTCCACATATAACTTTTATGGGTTCGTGTTAGCTTTCGAGAAAATCCCATATGCCGCAATCTGATCAAACAGTTCGTTTAAACCAACTAACATAGTTTCTCGGCAAAACGCATCAATAAAGATTCAAGCCTCATCATCGGCGAGTCGATTATGTTTGCTGGAACTGGGAGGGGAGATCGTAAAATCGATGCGCATATAAACAAATACGCGGTGCCCGGGCCCAAACAATGCACGAGATTTCTGCCCAAGTCAAAAACACGCCAGATATGTAGATATATATATATATATATATACATATGCAGTCGCATAGTTAGGGAGAATCACGCCTACGCCAAACTTTCACACAACATGAAAGAGGAGGGGCACATGGTTGGCGGGGGCTGAGGGTGAGATCAACAGCAAAAGCTGCCAACAAAAAACAAGACTAAAAAAATCGGTGTGAGACAAGAACAAGATGAGGCCGAATCGATTCCAAAACGAGCCATTTGCGACGCCCACAGACATCCAAGAAAATGAAATCAAAACGTTTTTGAACTTGAAATGTTTCTCGTTTTATATTGGGGGAGAGCAGAAGGAGGCGGGGAGGCAAAGCCAGTTAGTCAGCCAGTTGATCGTGGCGTGGGCCAAGGCTCAGATTTTCAACTGTTTTCGATAATTCAATTTTCAAATTCTTTCGCATCGACTGCGTGTGGTCGTTTTTTCCCCTTAAGGGGGGGAAATATGTAAACGACATGCGACATGCTTAAACTAGTCTCCGGGCTGAGGAAGTCAACTTCGATCTACGATGTGAGCTCGGATCTCGATGCTTAACTAAGTCGGCTCGGCAGTAGTCGAAGTATGTATTTATCAAAAGCCGAATAGATATTCTATATTCTATATCTCCTGGAGATCTCTGTGGTTCTGTGGGCTCAAAGTTCTAGAGTTCTACAAATGAAAAACTTGTCTTGTAAACAACTGAAATGCCGCATGTAGCTAAGTTGCTTGTGTGCTCCACTTTGCTATTTGCTGAGCAGATTTTGTTGAATGTTTTGATTTATCTAGCATAGCTGGCATATCAAGAGTATTTGATATTCAGTAAGCTTATGTTTAGATTTTCCTGGCGGTTGTGTATCTTCATGTATCGAAATCTAAACGAAATTAGAGCAGCCCCAGGCAAAAGGCAAAAGGCAAATAAACATTCCAAAGTTCCAAAGTCGACGACGACGCTTGTTGCACAAATAAACAACAGACCGGCCAAATGAGATAAATATGCTGCAGCAGCAGCAGCGGGGGCAGCAGCGGATCAGTTGCAAGGCATTCGATCTGAGCGGACGGGCTCGAGTTTGATTCTGAGTCTGAGTCTAAGGCAAGGCAAGAAGTCAGGCTAGGCACAGAGCACTGATATAGTATGCACTTTATATCTAAGTAGCCAAGTGTGTGCGCGTGTGTGTGTGTGATTGAATGACAGAAGTTTTATGACGAGCCGTAAAAGCGACAGCAGATACAAAAGTATCTGTAAGTAGGCACATGGCCATGCCATGTATCTGGCAGATGTATCTGGCAAATGTGCGGGCAGCTGCCAGCCTGTTATTGTTGTGGTTGCATTTGACAGGCAGAGAGAGGGAGAGAGAGAGAGAGGGAGAAGGAGAGAGAGACGGAAGCAGGGCATCTTGCATTTTCAATTGCAATAACCCAAAATGAAAGTCAGCAACAGCGAGCGAGTGAGCGAGAGAGAGACGGGGAGGGGGAGGGCAGGGCTGCGAGGGCGTCAGCCAGAGTGCCTGATAATTTGCCGGCTGATATTCCCGCACAGGGCCCGCTAAATATAGTCGAGCCGCAGTTGGTAAACTCTGACTTCTGAGCTCTGGCAACAGCTGGCGTCCGGCTGCTGCTGCTGCTGCTGCTGCATTTGTGGCGAGGGTAGCTCCGGCCAGTTGTCAAAGCTGCAGCATTTCGAGGTACTTGCAACACACTCGCTGCATTAACTGGTGGCAGCTGTGGCATGCCACTGGATAAAGCCGTGACGGGCACGCAGGGCAGGCATGAGAGCAGGAAAATATCAACAATTTCTTTGGTTCCACTCGATTAGATACCCTGTAGTTTCGCTTGGAAGTGGAGTTGCTTGAAGAGCTTCCTAGCGATGTTCAAACAATTTGATAAAACGCCATCGATAATTATCGATAATTGTTGCAAAAGATACCGTAATACCATCGACAATTATCGATAGTATCACTAGAAAAAGTATCGATAATTATCGATAGTAACAGTAGAAGAAGTATCGGAAGAACAGAAATATACTCTGGCGAATCGATAATTTTCAATTAAGCACATAAATTACAATTAAAAGGGAAACTTTTTTTATGATTTAGTTTTCTCGTTGGCTGTCAGCTGTAAGCTATCGATAACTATCGATTATAGCCTACTAAACAAGAGCGTAATTGTTAAATTTGGCGAATTGATAACTATCTATTATGAATATCAAGTAAAGTGATTTGTTTTTTATATTTGCGTATCTAATTATCTCTCAAATGGGAAGTGAAGCATCGATATTTATCGATAAATTGAAGCTACAAGCTGCACAACGTTTGATGCTTTCAGTCCGTCACAAACGTGCGCACAACTTTAAAATGCCTCCGCCGCCCGCTTTCTAATGGGTATAGAGCGTGTATAAATGAAAGCTAACAAGCATTGAAAATGCTGGATGCGAATCTATCTATAATATGGTACATGACATGCGGGTTCCAATGCGTAACGAGTTCCAAAGAGCTGGTATCCCAGCTCTGCGAGCTGCCCGCACGGGCAACAAAGTGCGTCATCACCTTGGGGCAGGCAGCTAGACAAGCAGCTGATGACACAGGAGGTGGCGTGAGCGAGACAGGCAGAGAGTGTGAGAATAAGGGAGAGAAAGATAGAGAGAGAGGCTCTCCATCAACACTAGAGGACAAACCATTGAGGTGGGGGGCAAACAGGTTATGCATGCCCCGAAGAGGTGGCTGTGGGGCAACACTCGTCAGCGTCAGCATTGTTGCTGTTGTTGTTGTTGTTGCTGTTGTCATTGTTGTCAAGAGCAATTGTGTAGCTATTTGAAGGTTAAATTGATCATCATCAACAGCAACAGCAGCGTCGACGCCAGCAGAATTGCAATGTGTGAACAGTGGGCAGGAGAGGAGGAGGCGGGCCAAAGGGTCGTACGGGCGAGGCAGGAAGCCTATATGACACGAGCTGATTAAACACAATTTGAATTATAAGAGGCTAGACAAAGTGAGTGCTAGCAATAATGTCGCGCCTAGAAAGTGGGCACTGCCAAGGGTTAGGGTAAGGGTTGGGCTGTGCTTCGGACATAGGGAAGGGCATACAGTTCCGGTCTCAATTCCAAATATGATAAATTGTTGTTGTCCCAAGAAATAACCGGGCGTAAGTAGAGGCATTTAAAAGTAAATAGCAGATGTTTCGCTTGCAAATACAGCTGAAAACTCAGCACATAACTAGGGAAATTATCTTAAATGTTCCTTTAATCAAAGTCCAATAATCTAAGCTCTGTTTGAATCGGATTTAAATGTTCCTTTAATCAAAGTGTGAGGGAAATAGCAGATGTTTCCCTTTCAGTTAAGGCTGAAAACACAGCACATAACTAGCGAAAGTAGCCGAAATAATCTTAGCTCCGCTTGGATCAGAGTTAAATGTTTCTACTGATGTCAGGCATGGGCCTTCTCCTAATCAATCAGCGTTAAAGAAATAGCAGATGTTTTCCCTTTAATAAAAGCTGAAAACTCAGCATATGCCTAGTACACAACCATGGCCAGTAGCTGGGTTAATCTTAGCTCTGTTTGCTTTGTAGTACAATTCTTTTCCCGTATATCATCAGGCTTGGGCCCTCTCATGTTCAGCTATTCCTAGACTGTAACTAGATAAAGCAGGGAAACGTCACTTGAAGTCGACGTGCAATGTTGCTTTAATATTGTTAAGTATGATATTTCTTGCTGTATTCTGGGCATTATGAGGGCCACTAGATATAGACAAAATGTGGAAGGCTTTAACGTATAGAACAAGGATTAATTCTCCGCTTAAGTTGTATGTGAGCAGCTACTCGCAGCTGGGCATATGTTAAATGTGAACTAGCACTAATTGAATAGGGAAACATCTTGCTTCTTACTCTTTCGTCTCTCCCTCTCTCTTTCTCTCTCTGGCTCGCTCCGTAAGCAGCTTGAACTTAAGCGATGGGGCGTACTTTGAAATCTATTACAATCGCAACTTTCCTTTTATCTCATCGTGCTGTAATAGATCCTTATGCAATTTCAGCAAATTTTGTGTCTCTTTTGGGCCGGCAGCCCATCAGCTGGTCGCGTTCCAGTCGATAAGCAGATTAGCTTAGTGGGCTCATTTGCCAGCCAAACGCAACCGCTAACAGAATTGGCTTAAGTGCTGGCTCATTGTCAGCCCCCATTATGGCCATGGGTAATCCCCTGTGACGTACTTGCCGCGACCCGAACAACTGCGCTGTCGATAGCCGGCGTAACCCACCTGCCCAACAATTTGGAGCAGCAGCACAAAATCAACCAAACCCTGCCTCGCTCCTGTCCTCGTTTTCTGACTGCGACTGCGACTGCGACTGTGACTGGGAGTGGAAGTGGAAGTGGGTTTGTGCCTGCTCCGGCGCTTTTTGCTGACGCGCGTAAAAAACTACGCCCAATGCAGCAGCAGCAGCAGCAGCAGCAGCGACAGCAGCGACAGCTGACCTACATCCGCATCCAAGAAAAAAAAGCCAAAGCCGAGCCAGGCAGAAAGCAACAAAAAAAACAACAACAACAAATTTGAACGAGCGTCGGGCTGGGGTAAGCTGACCTGAATTTAACAATGCCGCTGGAAGCCACCTCCTCATCCAACAGCCGGCGGCGGCGGGCAGCGACTAAAAGCTATTGCAATGGCCAGCTAATTTCAATCAAATCTCGCAGCTGGCACTCTTCTTCTCTCTCTCTCTCTCTCTGTCACTCCTCGTTGGTGCGGAAAAACCAACTGGAAAAACTGAAAGCCGACTAGAAAAAAAGAAGTGCATTTGGCATTTGGTAATTTGCATAAGGCTGGCTGAGTGGACCAGACCAGACCAGACCAAACCCGACCAGACCAGGCCAGACCAAAGCGGAGCAGCTGAGCTATGCCGCATCCCAAAGGACATAAAGGAGCGCACGTGCAACGCCTTTGGGCGTCGTCCGAGCCAGCTTCGAGCTCTGTTTCTGTTTCTGTTTCTGGCTCTTGGCCGGGTAATTGATGTTGACGTGGTCGTGGCCCGGCTCGGCCTTGTGCGTAATGGCGCTGACGTCGGCGTCGCACCGAGCACAAAGGCAACGTTTTCGGCTTTTTTTTCCACATTATTTCTGAGCATACCCTGCTTTTTTTTTTTGGGACATAACGAGTTGATTGTCTGTCGCAAACACTTTTTAAGGCAAGGCATGTCAAGCTCTTGCATAACTTGGTTTCACTAATCAATTCTTACAGTTTTGGAGCCAAAGTTTTAGAGTTTTGGAGCCACAGTTTTGGAGCCACCGTTTTAGAGCCATTCAGTTAGCTCACAAGCTTAAATAAAAAATATTTGTCTTCTGCACACTTTTATGAATATTAAGTCGCCACAGTTTGAGAGTCACCGCTTCGAACTTACAGTTTAAGAGTCATTGAATTGAATTGCATAGAAGCTAAGGTTTGTAATATTGCAAATCGCTCAGTTATATAACTATTACAGTTTTGGAGCCACAGTTTTGTAGTCTTAAATTTAGAAGAAGTTTGCGTATTTGCCCCAGTTTTAAGGTCAACATTTACAGTTTTAGAGTTTTTCAGCTGCTGAGTCACATTGTGTTTTGATAATGATTGTTAATGATCGCCTTGAAGAAATATAGCCACGCCCAATCTTTCATATCGACTACAGTTTGAGAGGCACACAGTTTTAAAGTCCCCGCACTTGTAGACAACTGATGAACATTAACTTATTGAGAGTAATTTTGGACAATCGAACAACTGGAATAATTTAACCCGAATTATATTAAAGTCCCGTCCAATCGTGCTGGAAACAGGGTATCGTTCAGTCGCATACGCTCGCGCGGTACGGTCTGGGTTGTTTTTTGTGCTGCCGCTGTTATCATGCGGACCACTGGCTAAAGATGCCGAGAGATAACCCGCGGCTCAAAGCGCTGCGCGTGGTAGACGTTAACGGGGGCGGGGGCGGGGGTGAAGGCGTAAAAACCCAAAGGCAGATCGTCAGCCAAACAAAGGCATCTGCTGTGCGTTCCCGCTGCGCATCGAGGTGAGTGGCTGTTGCCGGGGGGCTGTAGGGTTCGGGATTTCGGGCTCGGCTACTGGGCCCAGCAGCCATGCCCATTGATTCATGGCGGGGGCCGTAGACAACGGCAATCAAAAGAAACCAAACAAAAGGAATGAAAGAATACAAAAAAAAAGAATATGGGAAGCCGGAAGTGTGTGTACTAGCTGTGCGTCCACGCCCCCCGGCCACCAACCACGGCAAGGCAAGACAAGGCAAGGCAAGACAAGGCGAGGAGAGGCGAGGCGAGGGCGGAGGTAGACAAGAATCCGGGCACATGCAGCGCACATGGCAAGCAGCAGCAGCAGCGCGCGTTGTGCGAGCGGAACGTGTTGGGAATGGAACAAAAAGGGCTCGACAGACGCTTGCAGGCAACAAAAGGCGTAAACAAAATGGGAAATATCGAAATTAATCAACGCCGCGTTGTTGTTGCGAGTTTTTGTGCAATTGCAGCAGATAGAGCTAGAGAGAGCGAGAGAAAGGGAGAGAGAGAGGGAGAAATGGACCGAGTTGCATAGCTGGAAAGAGCGAGCGAGAGAGAGAGAGAGAGAGAGCGCGCTGCTTACAGGTAAATGAGAGCGTTTGTACAAAAAAAAAACTATAATATATATATATAAAAAAAAAGAGAGCTAGAAATTTATGGCAAACACTACAATAAAGTGTATACAACCCGAGTAGATAGATGTAAAACTAAACAAATCAAAATGCAATCAATTGTAAATGGGACGCACTTCAAGTGCATAATTGCGGGGTCTCAAGTGGGGCAAACACGCCAGCCAGGAGGCGGCGGAGGAGGAGAGGCAGGAGGAGGAGGAGGAAGAGGAGGAGGAGAGGCACCACTTGAGGCGGCACTTGCAGCCACTCCACAAATGCTACAGAAAATGAAATAGAAACCGTGGCGCTACTTTGGCACGCTGTTTGTGCGTGCGTGCGAGGGGGTGGTGTGAGGGGGGGGGGGGGGGGGGGTTGGGTGAAGTATTTACTCCTAGATCCTTGTGCGCGGTACTCACCTCTAGGTAAACATCGCTATCCGGATTGAAGGTGTCATTAACCCGACGAAATGTGTAATTCACATGCGGTATTGAATGCAGGATTTTAACGAGTATGCTCGGCTGTTCCATTTTTATGGCTCCTTTTGCAACGTTGTCGCTCTTCTTGTTCTTGTTCTTGTTGTAGTTGTAGTTGTAGTTGTTGCTCGCACAAAGCTAACGTTCTCTTTCTCTCGCTCTCTCTATCTGTCTCTCCCGCTCTTTCACACGTATTATGGCTAGTTGTCGTATTCGTTGTGCTGCCGCCGCTGCTGCTTCTTCTTCTTCTTCTACTTGGTTTTTTGGTATGTGCTCCTTTATATTGTTTTCGTATGCGAGTTGTGTGTGTGTGCGTGTGTGTGGTGTGTGTGTTGCGGGGAGGCGTCAGGCGGGAGTAGATATGGCAACGCTCCTGCTGCTGCTGCTGCTGCTGCTTTTGACGTCACAACGTCGCTGCTGCGACGACGACGACGGCGTCTCGTTTCAACGCAAAATTGACTTGAGAGTTTAGCGCATTACACTCACTGCTGCAAGAGGGGTAGAAGTAGTTGAAGGGGGGATTGGGCTACATTCGTATGCTTCCTTTACGCGCACACACACAAACAAACACATAGGCACGCACGCACGCACGCCTGACAATTGTGTGCGCAGAGCAGCACAAGGGAACCTGCGTGTGAGCGAGTGAGAGAGAGAGAGAGAGAGAGAGAGAGAGAGAGAGAGAGAGAGAGCGCCGGGCTGCTGCGGGGGTGTTAATGCGTGCGCTTCACACGCTGTGCCAAATTCCAAATTGTAGCGCCGACCCCAAAACGCATGCTCTCCTGCCTAGACACAAGCGCTCTCTCTTACACGCTCGCTCTCTTTGTTCTCTCTATTTCGTTTGTTTCTATGTCCTGTGGCAGCGTGCGTGCCCATGCCTGTGTCTGTGCCTGTGTATGTATGTGTGTGTGTGTGTGTGTGTGCGTTGCTTGGGCTAAATTTTCACTTTCACTTTTCACACACCCAAAAAAATAACAAAAAGGAATCACCAAAAAAAAAAAAAAAAGAACAAACATAAATTCTACACACAACTGTAGTAATATAACGGCATATACGCAGCCTTCCTACCTAACGGCACTTTGCAAAATTGCGAAGCACACAACAATTTTTGTTTTGATTTCATCTGCCGCATTCGCCGCTCGCTATCTCGCTCGCACTCAGCGCAGAAACATAACCATTCAAAAAAAAAAAACAAAGGACCAAATTTGCAGGCAAAAAAAAACTGCACACAATTTGATAAAAAAAAAAGGCGCTGCTTATCGGCAACCCCGCTGGAGATTTGCTTCGATTTATTATTGTTGTCAAAAATAAATGCACAATTATGTAAATTAAATTATCAATTATGTAAATGGTCGTTATTGTTGTTGTTGTTGTTGTTGCACAGCACGCGTTGTGTATTTTCTGTTTTTTTGTTTTTTTTTTTTTTGTCATTAATTCTTTCGTTTTCTTTTTGCTTTGGTTTCACCGACGCACGTTTAACGGCCACGGGGCGTTGTTTCATTTACCGTTTCGTTTCGTTTCGCAAGTAGCGTTGTTGCCGCGACTGCGGTCCAAATGCGAATGAATTGAAAAACCTGCGCAACGTTTTCGGCTGCCAAAGGCAAGAAAATGAACTCGACAGCGCTGCCGCGCTGCACACACACCGAAACGCGTATGCCCTACAAAGGCGTTAGAATGCATAAAAAGCACGAATTAAACGTTTCTTCTTCTTATTAGCTGATGTATGGCAGGAATATGTTAAATATTAGACTCGCATGGCTAGAAAGAGAATTCAGCTATTTTTAGCTCGAATTCGGCTACTTTTTTAAGCGCTAGCTGGCAACGCCGAGCCTAACTATCGGCTAGCGAAGGGTATTGCGGCGCTCAGTTACAGAGGGGCAAAAAATGGTTTGTGGGGAGAGGGGGGGGGGGGGGCAGCAGGAATTCAAATTGTGGCACAGCGCTATAGTTTAGGAACGTAAACAAGTCGGCGCATGATTCATATCGATAACGATAGCTGGCCAGCAGATATTCAAATGCAACTGCAACAGTAAAAGAGATGGGGCAACACTTTTGAGCGCTTTTCAGCTGAGTTTTCAGTTTTCAGTTTTTTGGTTTTCTTTTTTGTTATAGTAAAAATGTATAAAATGTGTGCCACTTTTATCATAGTCAGCGATAAAAACAAGTTTTTTACAGCAAAATAACAACAACTAACGAGAATAACCGCTTTAAACGCTGACTGCAGCTCCGGTGACAACTATTATGAGCAAACCTATCCAAGTTTCTGGCCGGGCAGAGGCACCACACACACACACACACACACACACACACACACACACACACACACACACACACACACACACACACACACACACACACACACACACACACACACACACACACACACACACACACACACACACACACACACACACACACACACACACACACACACACACACACACACACACACACACACACACACACACACACACACACACACACACACACACACTTTGAGAGGTACAAACGTTGTATGTGTGTGTGTGTGTGTGTGTGTGTGTGTGCATGTGTGCATGTAATCTGAGCAACCTTTTATAAAAATTCTTAAGCTGGCGTCAGCGTTTTATCGCCGCCAAGTAAATTGAGGCAAAATTATTATTAGTAATAAATATTTGTTCAATGGCGGCGACCAGTGTTCTAAAAGTTGTTGTTGCCATTACAGAGCGTGCCCGCCGGGTCGGCATATCTTGTTCATGAATCAAAGCAATGCGAAGGCGCGCGCACGCACACACAGAGGGAAGCGTAGTAGATATAATAAGCAAACAGGGGAGCCACCAGTTCCCGAGCATCTTATCAGCCCGGGCACATGTGAAAAGTAAATATAGAGGGAAACGTGAATCTCAATTTTTGAGTTTCCGATTGAAAGGCGTTCTTTTCTTTTGATTAACCGTTTATTCAAAGCTGGACTTGAACTTGGCTGCGGCTGCTCTTGCTGGGGGTCTACGCTGCAAAGCGTTTCGAATCGCATCGAACTGTAGCTGTTTATAACGAACCAAATGCATTTTTCAAACGTAAACCAACACACACACACACACACACACGCACGCACGAACAGGCACTCGACACACGCACACACTAACACACATATGTATATATACAGCGCGACACGGTTATTCGAATAAAAACACACGTTGGAATGAACACTGGAATATTCACCGATTTACGTACTTTGTGCACATGCAGCGCTTTTTAGTTTATGAAATTGTAATTAAAAGCTCAACTGTGCTTCACATATTCAATTTTGTTGAAACGGACGTACGACTATCTATCCGCTTTATGGAGTGCAGAGCGACAAACAACACACACATAAACGACAGTGTGACCGTGCGCAACTAAAGCAGAAAATACTCAAAGTGCTTGTTAAGCAGCTAAGAAATCGGCAATTTTAACTTAACGAAGTTCAAATACTCTTATAAATGCCTGCACACTAGGCCAGATTATATAAAAATTTTGCTTGTTTTCAGATTTGCTCCATTAGCGTAAAATTAATCTTTCAAATTACTTTCTAACATAATAAAGAGCTAGCTGCTCGTGTCAGCAAACACCAAGAAACATACATAAATTAAGAAAATGATTAACAGCTCTAGTATTGAAGTATTGTGGACAAAAAGTAGTTTTCGGTTTTACCTAATGCTCATTATGCGAAGAACATATTGTATATCCAGTAACATGTGTGTTGTTACTAAGCGCATGTATTTATGTATTTGCCTATTATCTTATGTATGCGAGAAATACCAAAATTTAATAAATACTGTATTTATGAAAAATATATCGATGTCTGCAAGCATGTTTAAGTATCGATACTGCCCGCTCACAATCAAATATTTGAATCGTAGTGGCTTAGCATTGGAATTTTATATTATTATATATTTTTGTTTGCTATATTCGCGTAAATCTAAACGAAATTTGAAGTATTAACCATGTAAGGTTCTGCTCAAGCTGCTCAGTCAAAACTAAGCAATAATCAAGCTACTACTAAAAAGCAATTTGTATTTTGTTTAAGAAGGCCAATCCGAAGCCTGTTCTGTCAATTTAGCTAACAAATATTAAAAAATCAGCTGCGATTGAACAGGTAGATATATCGGCCGTACGAATCGCCGTGCCGAATTGCCCTATCGATATATATTGCACATATCGATAGGCCGACTGCTGCAAAGTATCTTGAACTAGTGTGTGTAGTCGATGTATCTAGTGCATCCCTAGCTTAGTTGTTTTGAAGTTCTTTTATCCGATGGATCAAAAAGCCCTCGCCATGCCGGACATGGCACACTTTTTTGAAGGCGTTGAGAAGCTATTGGAGATATGGTTTGAGGAGAGCTCAAGTCCGACAGGCGACTTACGCAACATAACGCGGCCTGAATGGGAGAATCTGCTGCGCCACGTGAAATGCGAAATAATCAGCTTCACCAAAAATGATTTTATTGATGCATTCCTTTTAAGCGAGAGCAGCATGTTCGTCTCGAAGCGCAGATGGATACTGAAGACCTGTGGAACAACGACGCCGTTGAAATGCCTGGAGCAGCTGCTCAAATTGGCCAAAGTTCACGGTTTCAGTGTGATCAGCGACATATTCTATTCGAGAAAGAACTTTACCCGACCCGAGGTACAGAATAGTCCACACAAAGGCTTTTACGAGGAGGTCACCTATTTGGATACCATATTTCCCGAAGGCCGATCGTACTGCTTGGGCTCGATTAATCTGGAATGCTGGTATCTTTATACGTTCAGCAAGCCGGAGCTGAAAGCCCTGCCCGATATTATTGTCGAGGAGAACAATATAGATGCTGATCCCGATCAAACCATCGAGATACTTATGCAAAATCTAGACAAGAACGTGATGTCAGTCTTCAGCAAGACCCACTGCTCCACTGGGCCCGAAGCGACGGCACACTCTGGCATAGATCAAATACTGCCCGACATGGTCATCGACGACTTCCAGTTCGATCCGTGCGGCTACTCGATGAACGGCATCAATAAGCATGGCGAATACATGACCATACACATCACGCCCGAGGAGAAGTTCTCCTATGTGAGCTTCGAGAGCAATGTGGCGCTGAATAACTATACGAAATTGATTAATCAGGTTATCAAGACCTTTAAGCCGGGCAAATTCATTGTCACCATCTTTGCCAACAAATCCTCGCTGGCCTACGAGACAATGAAGGAGCTGGAGATTGAATACTCAACGCTATCCAACTGGAAACGCACCGATATGCAGTGCTGCAATTTTCCATCCTACAATCTACTCTTTGCCCAATATTCTCGTGCTGTTGAGATTTCGACGTGAAATCATTTTCGCCAATTCTACAAATTTATTGTTAATAAAAAAAAGTTTTTGTTACATTCGAAATTAACTTGGATAATACTTGGAATTTCTTTAAATGCGCCAACAGATTCGCCAGAGATTGATAGCCCATAAAGATTCTCGACCATCCTACCCCTGCCAATCCCATCGAGATTGTCGGGACTTTGACAATCTCTGACTGCTGTCAGATACCCTTCGCAATCTCAATTAAATTCTACACTCTACAAAGATTCTCCAGCAAATTATAAACTGATTTATAGTTCCCATCGTTGATTGTTTAGCTTCTGGCCTTAAAAAATCGCGCTGTGCGCGCTTGAACTGCTCCGAAGCCGTCGTTGGCCACCGTTATGTGCTGGGCAATCCAAGCTGGCAGCTTCTGCTGGATGCGTGCACTGGCATAGCGTTCGTCCAGCAGATAGACGCAGGCGTAGTCGTGTATGTGACGCACTGAGCGTCCGATGCACTGGTTGACGGCCTTCATGCAGAGATTCTCATAGTACTCGTTGCCGGCGCCGCTGCCCAGCGTATCGTCCAAGTGACGCATGCGCTCCTTGAGCTCGGGCGCCGTGCGATTCGGATATGGCATTCCCACCACGATCACGCCACGGCCCAGATCGTCGGCAAAGTTGAGACCCTCGGACAGCTTGCCGCCCACCACGCTCAGCAACAGGGCGCCGCCTGCGTTCTGTCCAATGGCATCGGCGTATTGCTGCAGCAGCTGCTCCACGCCGCCCCCGCCTCCGCTTCCGCTTCCGCTGCCGGCTGTTTCCCTAAAGATGCGCTTACGCTGGCCTATCCGTTGCAAGGCGCCGCTCTGCTCCAGATGGCCATAGACCGTATCCAGGTAGTCGTACGAGGGCAAAAAGCAGACCACGCCCGCGGGCAGCACGCCACAAAGATTCTGCAGCACCATGCTGAGCTCCTGCAGCTGGTGGAAAGAAACAACGATTGGGTCGAAGCGGCACACACATATTGAAGCTGTTTTAGTCAACCTTACGGTTAATCATTATTATGCTAGCTTTATCTAATCGATAAGAGCCATGGAGCACGAATAGATATTCGTTTCCCGTTTCATGCCTCTGGCTGTGATGTTAACTATGATCCATGCACTTGATTAACTCTGAGTTACATGAGTACATATATGGTATGAAGCCGCGCGGGAAGATTTCCTTGATTGGATCTTACAAAAATAAAGCTAAAGCTAGCACATAACAACTTCAAGCTTAAGTCATACTCGCCTATCCGGTATGAGAGCAGCTACATACAAAATTTGAAGGCTCTAACTGGCCCAGACCCTGAGATCCATGGGTACATACAGATATATACAAATTATATAGGACAGTTCTTGGACAGTTCCTGGCTGACTAAATCGGAACCTTCTTGGGTATATATAAATACAAAATGTGTTAGACAGATCAATGAGTGAGTTCTTAACACCTCAATCCAAAATTTTGATAGAGTCGATTCGAATTATAATTGATAAAAGACATAAAACTTTGAAATGTGTTTTGTTTTTACAATTACAGTTAACTAGTATAATGTTGTTTTGGAAGTAATACCCATTGATTTGTCTAATATCTAGTCTATCTACACCACGTAGGTCTTTCCGAGCTCGAAAGGAACTTATAGCTATAAGAGAACATGTCTGACACTCACCATGGCTGGGCTGGCGCGTTGCGCATAGTTGAAGCAGAGCTTGGCGCCCGTCGGTCCTGTGGGCAGGACAAATGGCTGGACCGCATCCGCTGGCACAACGTGGCTATAGAAACGCTCGACCACACGCTCGGAACAGTGGGCAAACAGCTGGGCGGTCAGCTCGTGCGTCGGCTGCATCGTGCCGCCGGCTATGATTAGCTGCAAATGAAGTGAAACATGAAAGGCAGCTTGAATGTCTGATGGCAACAACTTACAGCGCGCGCCTCTGAAACGATGTCTGCAAAATGCTCGGCGGGATTGAGCAGCAAATACTTGAGAGTGCAGGTCTTGGGATTGAGCAGCACGCGACCATCGGCTGCATTGCTGGTGAGTGTCTCCAGAAATGCCAGGAATGGACGCAAAGGCGACGGCACAGCTGAGCTGGGCATCACTGTTGACTTTGGCTGCGGCTGCGGCGTCACGGGCTCCTTGGCAGCTGACTGCTTGCGTTTGCCACCCGCCAGGCACTGCTGATGCTGTGCGGCCAGCCGCTGGAGCAGCTGTTGCGTGGGCGGCGGACGATTCTCGCTGGGCTGTGGCTCACGCTGCAGCCGCAGCCCAAAGGCGTGCAGCTTCTGGGCCAAGCGTGTGCGCGAGCAGAACTGCAGCAGGGCGTGCAGATCAATGTTGTAGAAGTCGCCCTCGGCGCTCAGCTGATAGGTGCGCAGCAGGCGCGGCTCGCCACTCGACTCGAGCAGCTGCAGCAGGCGGCGCACCACGAACAGCAGCTGATTTAGCCGCAACAAATTGGCGCTGCTCAGGCGACGCGCATAGCGCTCCTTGTAGGCGGCCAGCTGCTGGCGGGCCAGTTGCAGCTGGCCAAGGCTCAGCTCGCTGCTGTGCAGCTGGGCAATGGTGTCCAGCAGATTGTGCGCCTCGTCCACAATGATGATGGCGCCGCGCAGATCGATGCCCAGCTGCTGGCGCGCACTGCGCTGCAGCAGCAGCGAATAGGGCAGCAGCACCAGCTGTGCCTGCGCCTGGGCGGCGCGTGTGGCATAGTAAGGACAGGCGCCGCAGGCAGCGCCCGCCGCGGCCAGCTCCTCAATGTCGAGCGGCTCCGAGAGCGCCGCATCGCTCAGCTTTTGCAGCTGCGCGGGCGCCTTGTGGGCGCAACGACTAAGCGACTGCGACTGCGGTGCCTTCTTGCTGGCATTTGCATGGGAGCTAGGCTTGGCCTGCGCCATGTCCAGGCAGCGTTCGTTGACGAGCGCCAGGTTGGGCAGACGGCGCACCTGCGCATTGACGCACAGCTGCTGGCGGGAGCCGAGCGCAATGCAGCGTACGTGCTGGCCGTGCGGCGTCTTGCGCAGCTCGGTCACAATCTGCGCCAGCTGCGAGTGCGTCCGGCTGCAGTAGAAGATTTGCACATCACGAAAACGTTCCTCCGTTGGCTGCTCTGCCAGCGCGTGATCTGTGTGCTCATCTTCCTCCTCCTCGTCTTCGTCTGAATTCAGCTCCGGTTCGGTGGCAATGTCCTCAGCTGATGCCGCCGCCGCCGCCTGCAGCAGCAACTCGCCTGCTCGTCGCGCCGGACGCTGTTGCTGCTTCCGGCGTTGCTTGATCTGGTCCAGCTGCTGCTCCTTCTGCTGCAGCAGCTCGCGCAGCCGCAGCAGCTGCGCCAGCTCCTCGCGTTGCGTTCGCGTATTGCTTTGCGCCGTTATCCAATCCTCTGCCTGCGCACTGGCCGCCTGCAGCCTGCACAGTTCGGCCTCGACTTCGCCAATCCGCTGCAGCAGCTCGGCGCGCACCAGCTGCTCGTGCTGGCGCAGCCAGGTGAGTGCGCCGCAGGTGAGCGTCAACGACTTGCCGGTGCCCGTGGGACTCTCGAAGATGCCAATCTGCTTGCGTTCCAGCACCAGGAAGAGCTGCTGCATCAGCTGCTCCTGTATGGCGTAGGGCGTGTAGGGAAAGCCGAAGTCCTGCGCTGCAGGCGCTGTTAGTGTCTTGCGCGGCGAATACATGATCACAAACAGCTCCAATTGAATAATTAATAAATTGTTTACATCTAAAAAGTGGCGCCAACCGTTCTTGGGCGTCGCTCAGCGATGCGCTAAAAGCAATCGCATTATCGCGCAATTATGCGTTTGCTTGAAGTTGGCTGCGCGCAATTTTCTGCTCACTTGAAGTTGGCAGCGCGTCAAGCGCTTGTGCTTCAGACTGTCTGGCAGCACATTGAATTGCGCAGCAATTTGAAAATTGAAGCAATTGCAAATTGCGTAAATTACGAAAATAGATTGTGAATAAAGCAAAAATAGAAATACTAAAGCGAAATCAATCATATGCACAAACATCAACCGCAAAACATGACTAATCCACAATGCTCAGTTATGTAAATACTTGTTTTTTTGTTTTTTTGTTTTTATGTTCTTTTCGTTTCGTGTTGTGTTTTGCTCTCCGGCTTTGGTGCATTGCTTAGTAATGGCCGAAAGAAGCAGCAGCAAAACTTGATTGATTGCCAATTAGTCATGTGCAGTATTAAATCGTTTCTAGATACTAAATCTTTTTTAAGCCGCGCGTGTTTAATGCGTCAGCCTCAGCCGCACACAGACTTCCAGTCGAGCAGCGGACGCGCCTTCTGGAAAAAGAAAATGGCGTCTGGAACGACCTGGGGCCAAATCGATTTGAATATGCATTTTTCGCATTTAATTTGATTTTCAGCTAATAAGTACTTGCCACTCGAATGTGCGCGCTGTGGGCGTTCTATGGACTGGCGCACAGTGGCACAAGATATTTGCGCCAATACCATATTACTCATACGCAGCGCTGGCCAATGCTGACCTTAGCCAACGGCCAAAATGCGGCACGGCTGCACCTTGATTGACTGACTGATAGAATGCAACACTAATAATAATAATAATAATAATAATGGCAATGATTGACGGCCAAAGCGCATTCGTTTTTGTCACAGCAAAAACTTGCAGCCTGCAGCTGCCCTCCCCCCCTCGTTGGCCATCGTCACATCCCATTTGCTGCGACAAATGTTGCAATGCCTCAGCTAATGCCGCGTCATGCACCTGAACTTGTTGCCACAACATATCCATATACTAGAGTGCATGAGTGTACATTGCATATTATTCTAGCTTGCGTTAAATGTTTATATATAAAATCGTACAAGTCAGCACGAAGTGCGTATCGGGGATGCAAACAGAACTAACCTCACTAACTGACGCCGAGTTGCCACACTTTTCAAATCCGTTAATTAACGGCATTCTATATGAGCTAAGGTTATTTATTTACTATACGCTAGTGTGCTATCAATTTATTTATTAAAAATTCATCTGATGCGAAATATCTTTAGTTCACGATTGCACCTCAAGATAGATTTTACATTTACAGTCAAAATGTTAATGTAGTATTTTTCACTTTTTAGGTTAGTTGACTTCATAACCACACTTTTTATGGGAAATGGTTTTTAATGTAATTTATCTTGAGTGTCAAACTTGATGGAAAGCTAAAAAGGCTAAGTTCAAAAATTACAGCTTTTGGCTTTGTCAAAATGAATTAGGTTTTTATTAAATTCTACGATCATTATGTTTCAAGTATTTATCAGGGAATTTGAACTGATTTGCACAATTCTCATACTTTCTACACCATAAATTCAGACTTTCTCGGATTGTGAATGATTGTGTGTAACATGGGCGTGCCACGCCCACACGCATGACCTTCAGCCGAGCCATAGAATATGCAGCAGACAGCGGGCCGACAGTTTGGCTGACCGTGTGGTTCCGCTGGTTCGCCGATTCAATAGATCGAGCTGCCACTGGGCACTGGCCAATGCCAAACTCGAGTCTTTTGGCCGCAAGACAAGCCCATTTATCAACGGGCTGCACTTGTGTTGGCTGCCATTCGAGGTGTTTGTTGTTCTTATTGTTGTTGTTGTTGTTGCTTAGGTGGCATAATTGTTCACTTAACGCACGGCTAAAAATATACCAGAAAACAGGCACTTGTAAGTGTGTGTCTCGCTTGTCACTGTGATTGCTAATAGTACGTTCAATGATAATGCGTTTTGTTATTTATGGGTGGCATTTTATACGATTAAATACAATAATTTATCACTGCGCTCGATTTCCATTCGGTTCGACTGGCCGCACTCGTTTTGTTGGACAGTGTAACCGCTTGATTCTTGGACTGCCAAATGACGTTGACGCGACCCTTATCGGGCCGAGTCCATGCACAGATATTCCCCAAAAACAAAACCGATCCCAACCTGTCGCTGTGTCGACGTTACCTGGCGAGAGCTGGCAATAGAACAGATAGCCCCTAACCCCGTATAATCCGGCAGCAGATCCCTCCGCTTCTATTTCTAGCACACTTAACATTATCATCGGATGTAAGTTTCCATTTGTTAATCTTGTCAAATTCAGTTGAACCAGTCTGATTGTGGAACTGGTTCCGATTGGATTTTGACTGTCCGAACATAGCTAACATTATTCCTAGTCCACCTGACCTCAATATCGGAAGTTAGTTTCCCTTTGTTAAGCTAGTCCTAGTATACTCAACCTTACCATAGGAAGTTAGTTTCCCTTTGTTAATCTTGTCAAATTCAGTTGAACCATTCTGGTTGTGGAACTGGTTCCGATTGGATTTTGACTGTCCGAATATAGATAACATTATTCCTAATACACTTGACCTTAACATAGGAAGTTAGCTTCCATATTTAAATCTAGGAAAATTCAGGTTCATTCGAATAAGTGAACCAATCTGACAATGGAACTGATCCCTTCTCGCTTTTGACTGTGCGCACACTTGGCATTCTGCTATTGGAACTGGTTCCAGTTTCATCTACTCACTTTTCAAATTTTCGATTTTTCTAGAAGCCGCCTTTTTAAAAACCAGTTTCGAGCTTTTATTCAACCTACTCAAGTCCTTGCTAGATTCAGGAATCACTAGTTCCGTTTACGTTTGAGCCTTTCCAAAAAATAACCCCCTATCAATATTGTGCTTTGGTAGTTATGGTTCGGTTCAAAACCGACTGTCGAGTCTGGAGACTGATCCATTTCGTCGGCAAGCACTTCGGAATATTCCGGTACACAATTTAGTTAAATCAACAAGCTATTAAGTGTTACGCATCTGTCACATACGATTGGCTTCCAATTAGTGTTATCAGTGTTGGAAAATGTCAGCGATGATCGCACGAATGAACCAGTGAATGACACATTCTGCAGTCGCCGGATTTGCATATGGAAGGAGTTAACATATTTCTATTACTGTTATTGACATTCAATTGGCAATTAGGCATTAATCACGGCCAGTTTCATGGGGCAGCTGAAGCGGAGAGGGTGATGCGGGGGCGGAATACGAAAGAGGAGGGAGCCAACGTATTAATCACCCAAGCGCCGAACGCGGCGCCAAAGCCTTCAAGTTATGCATATCTGTAGGAGAGAAAGAGAGGGCAAGCGATGAGAGATCGCTGAGCAATAGAGAGACAGAGGGAGAGAGAGAGAGCACGCGAGAGAGAACAACTAACTAGACAGTGTTAGATAGAGCGAGAAAGAGGGAGAGAGAGGCAGGGAGCGCAGTCGGCGCCGATAGCTTAAAAGCTGACACACAGAAAAGCTGCTGTTGCCCCACTCAATGAAGCCGTCGTCTTTTTGCATAATAACATGATGTCATAGTCTTTTTATATGTCCGCCCATTCTTGACCCGCCCGCTGCCGCGGCGCCTCCTTCTGCAGCAGTTGCCGCGGCAATTGAGCTGCCAGATGTTGTCGTCAGTCCAAAACGCCGGCGGGCAGCAATCAGCGGCTGGCGGCCGGCAGTCAGTGTGTCCCACGCCCACGCCAAGACACGCGCCAAGAACAAAAATAATTGAATCTAAGCAATTGAGGCAGCCAGCGAACGATTTATGAGTAAGACGCGAGCAGTGTTGGACAACAGCAGCAGCAGCAGCTCATTCAGTGTTCAGCAGCAGCTCAAGACTATTCCACAGATCTGAATATGCAAGCTCCTGGACTTCAAGCGGCAGTGTTGAACAGCAGTTAGACAAATGTTTGCTCAGTGTTGACTAACAGCTTGCGAGGCACTTAAGTGCTGGCCTATTGTAGCGCAGCTCTTGACTGGATAACGTGTCAGTTAAACAATATTTCACAACATTTTTCCATACTAAAGGTGCGCCTTAAACAGTGTTGCCTAACAACTGATAATTCTTTTAAGGCTTTTAATCTGCAGCAACCCAAGGTTCAGTCGCTTTCACTTCTTTCACAACTACAAATCCACCTAGCTTCCACTTAAACTCATCATTAAAAAGCACATTTCTTGTACGTTTTTGATTTCGAAGCAGAACATTTATTTTTACATTTTCGCTTTTGTTTTGTTTGATTTTTTGTTGTTGGTATTTTTTTTTTTAGATTTTTTTTTATATTTTTTATTTTAGAAGAAAAAATTTGCCATTTGCTGACTTTTTATGTTTAATAATAATAAAAAAAAAACAAGTATTATTAGTTAGTTTTTAATTTTATATTTAGTATTAGCTGCTTAAAAGTATCAAAAAAAAAAAATGTTTCGAAATAAAATGTAATGCAAAAAGTTTCTTTTTTTGCATACGTTTTTGACATTTTTGTGGGGTTTTTATTTGTTGCAGGGTTTGTTTGTTGTTGTTGGGATTTCTGGGCATTTTTCGATATACATTTTGTTGTTTTTTTTTCTTTTTTTTAAGTAGCATAATAAATTACATATGAAAAATATTAAAAACATTTTCGCTTAATTTCAGCTTATAAAGCATTAAAACACAGTTAGCTGTGTGTGTGTGTGCGTGTGAGTGTGTGTGTGTGTGTGTGTGGGCGTGTGTGTGTGTGTGTGTGTGTGTGTGTGTGTGTGTGTGTGTGTGTGTGTGTGTGTGTCTGTGTGTGTGCGTGTGTGTGTGTGTGTGTAGCTGTCGTTGTTTGGCTTTGAGTTGATTTATCGTGTGCCTCTCTTTTGTGCTTTAATTATATTTATAAAATTAAAAAAAAAAAATAATAATAATAATAAAACAAAAATTGTAAAATTAGTTTTTTATATAACTTTTTAACAATTGCATTTTTCTTTTTATAACAAGTTAAACAAAAACAAATATCGAAAAAAGTAGTTAAAGAAAAGCTAAAATTAATTAAATAACAAATTGCTTGTGCTCAGCTTAATTAGTTAGAAGAAATGCTATATATATACATATATATATGACATATGTATATATATATATATATATTTCGATATTGTTTTTTAAGGGCGACAACTGAAAACGCAAATATTAATTTGCATATATTTTTGCGCTTGTCAAAAATATATAAATAATACTTTTTTTCTCTATTTTTTTTTTTATTTTTTTTTTATGTATTCCTTCTTCTTTTAGCACAGTTTATGGGAGTTTTTTTGAATTTCGTTTTATAAATATATTTATGTTTTTTTTTGTTTTTTTGTATGGAAATTGTAGATTATAATTGTAACACATGCATTTGTTATTATATTATTAGTTGCCATATAAGTATATAATCGGGCCTAGGCCAGATATCGTTGCGGATTGAAAAGCGTATCGAATGCATTTTCACTCGTTTTCGTTTCGTTTTGATCGGAAACGATATCCGGCACAGGCCCGTTAGTTTACATTAGGTTAGCTTTGTTTTTAATGGGCTTTACGTGCCTGCAGCTGAAGTTTTGACTGTGTGCCTCTATGCTCTTTAATTATTTAGCTATTTATTTATTTTATTTTTTTTTTTCGTTTTTCTTTTGTTAACATTTAACAACATTTATACATATATATGTGTGCATATATATGATTTATATAACATTTAACAGGTACTTCGTAGCGCATTTTGTTTGCTTTGCTCAACAAATTGTCGATTGTTGCTGTTTGTTGATATTACAAATAGTAAAAACCTAAAAACTAATAGCTACGGTTAAATGAGAGCGAGAACGAGACAGACAGAGACAGAGACAGAGACAGAGAGAGAGAGAGAAAGTATATGAGAATATGCGCCACTACTAGCCAACAGAAACAGTGTTGTCAAGTTCGCAATTTTTCAAGCTAAATGCGGCTATTTTCAGTGATTTTTAGCCAGACACATGTCATTTGCAGCTATTCTAGCCTTTATTGTGTGACAAGCGCGCTTAGCTATTTTCAACACTGTATACAGCTATTTTTTGAATGCGGCATTTGACAACACTGCACAAAGTGAGTGAGTGAGAGAGAGAGAGAGGAATGAAGCGAGAGAGAGAGGGATATGAAATATACCAAAAACTGAATTATAGAGCGAGATGTTGTTCTTGTTGTTGTTATTTTGTTGATGATATTTTGAATTTTGTTGCTTTCTGCTTTTGGAGACTTTATGAATTTAATGCTTACATAAGTTTAGACTTATAGAATTGAGAGCACAAAAAACTTCAGCCAGAGGCACATACAGACGCACATATATGCACAAACTATATAACTATGTATGTGTGAGAGGTATGTTCTTTTTATTTATAATAAATATGTTTTGTTTTATAGCCAATTTGGGTTTTGCACTAGAGCTCTTGGTTAAACATTGATTGCATTTATACATATAACATTTAAATGTTGTTTTTCTTTTTAGGCATTGCGTTTTTGTGTTTTTCTTACAAAAAAAACTTCCTTTATGAACAAATTAGACACAAACTTGACCTGAGCTTACATTTTTTTTTGTTTGGTTTTTTTGTTTTGTTTTTTCTTTTCTTTTCTTGGAAGCTGCACATATAATATCATAATAATATAATTCCTTTGATTCGCGTAGCTAGTGCTATGTACAAATTTTTGCTCTACTCTGGTATTTAATGCATTACGAATCCTATTTCCTTTCAAATAGGCGGGCATTTCTTTTGGGTTTCTTTTTCATTTTTGTTTTATTTATTTTTGAATTTCATTTTAAGTTTTACAAACAATTAACAATTTACACACGCATGACGAACTTCAGAGATAGAGAGAGAGAGAGAGAGGCAGGGGGAGAGCGAGAGAGAGCCAATGGATAGTTCAAATTGCAGGGTATCCTAGGGTATGCTACGGTTAGTATTTTACCATATAAACGTAGACAATGTACAACTACAAAAGCCGTGCTCACTAAATGCTAGGTTTTTATATTATACATAAATAGTTTGTAAATATTAAATCTTTAGTACAAATCGAGGCAATTTTTCTTTCTTTTGTTTTTCTGTTCAAGTAAAAAAGGAAATATATATATATATATATATATATGTTGGTATATAATTCGAAATAAACAATTAGAAAAGCACTTGATGATCTCTTTCGGTTAATGTTTAGGCCACTTTTTGGTGTTCACAGCTGTTTATACTTAGAATTTGTTGAATGCATAAACGAGTTTCTTCTTCTTTTTGTTCTACACACACATTTATACGCTATATAAGCTCCTATACATATATATATATATATATACACTTATATATATATGCATATAGCTGTAGATTTATCTGAGTCTGAATATTATCAAGCGGTAAACACACATACACAAATATTTTGAAATATTTTGTTTTTCCTTTTTCTTCTCTATACATTTAATATATTTAAGTTTTTTGTTGTAAATATTTTGCTTTTGCTTCTTCTTGTTTTTTTTTTATTTTATTTTATTTATTTTTATTTTGTCATTAAGTTTAATAAGGCGCTAGTTTTTTTAAAAAAATTTCTTGCAGTTTTATAGTTTTTTTTTTAAGAGCACATTTTTTAGTTTCGCACAAAAAATTAACAAACTTAGATCTACATTTATTGTGTTTTTTTTTTTTTTTTTTTTTTTTTTTTTTTTAGTTGTTCAGCTAACATAAGGCTTAAGGCAACAAGCTTTCTTTGTCTTAACCAATTCACATTTACAAAAAAAAAGGGGGAGAAAAGTTACACAAAGTTTTTTTAGTATATGTTTTTTAAAATAGTTTTTTTAATTAGATTTTTTTTTGTATGTTTATCACACCTTAAGCCTACATTGTGAAAAAAAAAAAAAATATCGAACGTCATCATATCGCATGGTTTTTAATTTGTTTAATTATTAATTTTTATGGTTAGCTTAAATATAATTTATATAATTTTTATCGAATTTTTTTTCCAGATTTTCGCCAGATTTTTTAAACGTTTTGCTGCATTATCTCGCACAGGGTGTGGGCAGGGTTAGTTGTGAGGGGGGAGGGGGGGAGGGGCAGTTTAGGTTTGTTTTAACGGAAATTAAAATTAATAATTACTGATGCGGCTGTGACTGCCAACAAATTGCCTGTTGCACGGAATGTTATCGATAAACATAAACATAAACATGAACACACACATATATACACATACACACACACACACATATATATATATATATATATGTGTGTGTGTGAAGAGAGAGATATACATACGTACAATATACACACATACAAATTTAAGGTTATGTACAGGTGTTTTACAATCTAAACTTTAGACGAGCGAAAAAAAAAAACAACAAAAAAAAATTAGTTATATTTATATTTTAAACAAAGTGCTTTAAATTTTAAAGGTTGTTTTATGAGGTAGTCAAGCCACGTTTCGGAGCGCCGCTCCAGACACACACACACACACACACACGCGCACACGCACACGTGTTGCAGGGGGGTAGGTTGGGTGCTTTATGATAAGTTGTATATTCGAGCGCGGGCGCAGGGCGTAGTGGGATGTGGGAGGAGACATTACTGTTGTTGTGGTTGTTGTTCTTGTTGTCGTTGTCGCTGTTGTTGTTGTTGTTGTTGTTGGAAGAACTTGGATATTTCGTTAGGGTTGTGTCCGTGTGTGTGTGTGGGGCGTGTGCCTGCATAACTGGGCGCGGCATTAGCTGGGCGTGGCAAGCGCCAATAGCTAGCAGCACACACACACATACACTCTCACACTCGCACACACCTCTGCCAGCTGCAGGTGCGTGTGCCCTAACACCAGTAGTCCACATGTGTCCAAGCCTGTTCCTGCTGCAGCTCATCCTCCACCGCCTGCTGCTGCTGCTGTTGCTGCTGTTGCTGCTGCTGCTCCTGCTGCTGTTCGTAGGCCAGCAGCAGCTCGTGATCGGCAGCACGCTGGGCAGCCCGATCTCACGCCAGGCAGCCGCCGTTATGCATAAAGGCAGCGGCGCCCGTATCTAGATCCACAAAATCGGTTTCATCGCCCAGCTGCGACAGCAGATCGTTGGGAAAGCAGCTGTTCTTCATGATCAACAGCTGCTCCTCCTCGTAGACGGGCGTCATGATGCCGACGCCGACGCCGCCGCCGTGCGGCAGGCCATTGTGGAAGTCCATCAGATGGCTGTTGTTGTTGTTGTGCACGGCCAGGCTGGCCACACTGGTCATGTTGTTGAGTATGCTGCTGGGATGCACGCTGACCGCATGCTTGATGTCCGGGAAGCCGTCGCTGGACTCGAACAGGAAACGCTCCGCGCTTAGCGCTGTCGTATATGGGCTCTGTGAGTCAACCAATTCGTTTTTCACGAATTCAATGGCGCTGGTGGGCGTGGTCGCTGGCGGCAGAGTTGTTGCCGGCGGCAGGCTGGTTGTTGCTGCTGCTGCTGCTGCCAAGGTGTTGCTGCTGCTGTGATTGCTGCTGGTGTTGTTGCTGCTGCTGAGACTGCTGAGGCTGCTGAGGCTGGTATTGCTGCTGCTGTTGGTGGGCGTGGTGATGGCAACGGCCACGGCGGACAGGCCCAGGCCAAGGCTGAGACCCTCGCAATTGGGCACATAGTCCGAGACCTGTTGGCTGACCACCAAATTGCCATTGTTATCGGCATTGTTGTTGCTGTTGTTGCTGGCGGGATTCAGTGACGATTGCTGCTGCTGCTGTTGCTGTTGCTGCTGCTGCTGCTGTAGTTGCTGTGGCAGGCAGAGCGCCTCCTGCGTTGGCGAGCTCAAGTAGCCCGCATGCTCAAACTCCTGCGGCGAGGGCGAGGGCTTGCAATAGCCATTCGGCAACTGTTGCTGTTGCAACTGTTGCTGTTGCTGCTGCTGTTGCTGCTGTTGCGCCTGTGCTGCTGCTACCGCTGCTGCCATAACTGCTGGCGTCTTGCTGCCAAACTTGAACGTCGACATGGATGGTATGCTCTGCATGCGCTGCTGCTGCTGCTGTTGCTGCTGTTGCTGTTGCTGCTGCTGTTGCTGCTGCTGCTGTTGTTGCTGATGTTGCCGCTGCGTGGGCGTGTTGGCTGCGCTGCCTGCCGCATCGCCATTGAGCAGCCCCTCCAGCTCCAGCTCGGCCAGATACTTGGTTGCCGGCGATTGCAGCAGCTTGGATGGCAACTGGCAGCCGCCGCGCTTGACGCAGCCCGGCGAATGCGCCTGCAGCATCTCGAGCAGACGTCGCCGATCCGTTTCCAGGGTGCGCACCTGATTCTTCAGGTCAACGTTTTGGGTATCGAGCACCTCGGACTCTTTGATCAGGTTCTGGGTGCGTTCGCGCTTCTTCATGCGGCATTTGGTGGCCGCGATTTTGTTGCGCTCGCGTCGCCGACGCCGGCGATCCTCATCCTCGGGCGTCAGGCCCTTCGGCACCGACTTGGTTTCGCTATCCTCATCGCTGGACTCCTCGCAGTCCTCGTCGCGCCGCGAACACTTTGAGTTCGGTTGCTCGGAGCCGGAGCTGGAGTCGCATGTGGACAGCTTGCGTTTGCTTTGAATGGACAGCTTGAGGCCAGCTTTGATCAGCTGCGAACAGGTCTACAGAGAGATAGAGATAGAGAGAGAGAGACAGACAGAGAGAGAACGATTAGTCAAGGTCCAAAAGTTGTTTGTCACCAATAGCCAAATTGGCTGAATCCCATGTGGCGCCGCAGTTGGAAGCAGTGCTGTCAATTTGGCCATTTTATAGCCACATTTAAGTGTAACTGCTGCAATTCTGGCTATTTTTTATTGCTTAAAGATTTGCCATGCACAAGACTGATTTAACTTGAAATTAACTTCAACTTAAATTTACTTTTTTCAATCGCAACGAAAACCTTTGGCAACCCTATCTAAGGCCCATTGATTGCGTAACATCACATTTGTGTCATCTCTAGCCTAACATGTACCTTGCCAGATGCTACAAAGGAAGCCTCGCTAAAAGGTGGCAACCCTTTCACCCATGTGAATGTAATTTAGCTATTTCTAGCTACTTTTTCGCAGCGACAGTTGGCAACACTGGCGCTGACAGCACGAATTGCATAAGTCAAGTCTTTTGGCATCGCGCATTGTGGTATCGAGTAGCGAGTATTTTGAGTGCTTGCCGCGGCGCACAACTCCAATTCGGGAAATGACGCGTTGACATTTCTGACTGACCCATTTGGCCAGAGAACTAACCAAGTTCAACCAGATCTCACTTGACTCAGTGGCCACGCCTCCCCCCCTGCACCGCCCTGAGCGGGCCAACCCTCACGAGAAATCAACAACAAATAAAGTACTTGACATGAGTTTTGCTCAGCTTGGCGCATTCCTTGGCCACACTTCGGATCTGGCCCGGTTATTTTTTGGCTGGGCTTGGGCTTGGGCTGGGGCTGGGGCTGGGCCTGGGCTTTGCGCTGGGTTTTTGGGATTTTTGGGTCTCGCCTTTCAGATTATCTCGGCGGCATTTGTTTTGTTAACTTTGTGATTTACTTGAAGGCAACTCTCGCATAAATTTTAAATATTAAAGTGAAAGATAGAAATCGGTATTTTTGTTTTTTTTTTCTGTTGTCGACCCGCCCAGTGCCCAGACTACTGGGCAGGACAATACATATAAAAACAACAAAAACAACAACAAGGCCACAACAGGTTGCTCAAGTGCAGTCGCAACAGTCAACCTCCGCCCGGTCCGCTCCCCTGGCCATAAGTTTCCAGTCTTAAAGAGGTGGGTGGGCAGCGCGTCAGCGCCTTTTATGGAGTAGAGGCAACAGACAAACAGATGGTCATCACGTCGACACGTTGTCAACTTTCATTTAAAAAGGGCCCAACACACATGCTTGCAGTTCGGTTAAGTCAATGCGGCTGGTTGAATGCCACACATTGAAATTGAAATTGACAAGGCAAAGAGGAAAGGCTCAGATTGTACAAATAATTTCAGCTTTGCACACCCAAAAGTGAAACGTTGAGTCAATTCAGCTCATTGAAATTGAAATTAAAAATTGAATTGAAATTGATCGAATTCAGCAGACGAATAGTTGAAATAACGAGTCAGCTATCAACTAGCTGAAAGTTATCGTTGAAATTGAAAGCAAAAATAATGATTGAACTCTTAATTAATAATATTCAATATCTACAGATAGTTAATGTATATTGAAATTAAAGTAAAGTCAACGGTTTAAATGACCCACTCTTGTGAATTTCAATTAAATTGAATTCGTGATTGAAGCATCAGTATAAGTGCTGATTGAAGCTTTGATTGAAGCGCTGATTCAACTTTCGATTGAAACACTGATTGTAGAGTTGATTGAAGCCTTAATAGAAGTGCTGATTGAAATCTGCTGAAAGACTGCTCGCCTCACTCCACTCCCCACTTCTCCCACTCTAGCTCTCTACCCTGCTGTCCCCCTTTTTGGGCAGCCCACTTCAATGTGCAGCTCAATGACAGCTCATTCAAGTGTCAGACAAGCCCAGACTATCTTTCCCAGCCCCTCTTCACGATGATCATCAACATGATTATCATTATCTTGAGCTTTGCGCTTTTTATTTGCTGTCTGCTCGAGAAATTGTTCAGATGCCACTGTCCAACGCCCACTCCAAAAGCCCCTCCTCAGCCCTATGCACAGCCCAGCCCCTTTTTGCTTCTGCTATTTTCTGTTATTTTCGCCAGCCGCTCAACGCATTGTTTCATTCAAATTTAAGGCACGCTGCCTTTTTATTTATTGACCCAAAAAGCAGATAAATAAATTTTGTTTCAACCAGAAAAAAAAAAACCAACGAGAAAAAAGAAACACGCATAATCATAATAATCGCATGCGCCAACGACTGCGACTGCGACTGCCGCAGCTACTGCGGACCGCCCGGCGACCATATGGTCAAGAAAAAATAAAAAAGAAAAAGATTTTGTTGCCTTCAACTCGACTTGGCAGACTTCTCGAAAATTGGTGCGTTTTCTACTTGACTCCAGCTGCTGTTGTTGTTGTGCAACTCTCTATGCGTGTGTGTGTGTGTGTGTGTGAGTGTGCCTGCTAGTTGTCAGGGCATTCCAAATGGTCTGCGTGTGGGGCCAGTGAGTGTAATTGGAGCAAGCAGTAGCAGAAGTAGGCTGCCCAAGGGTCGGGGGAGTCAGAAATGCAATTCCACAAATTCATATATCCATATATATATATCTATATCTGTACATACTAGCGTGCATTCTTCGGCCTTGCCCGGGGCCAAGATGTTCGCTACAAATATTCAATTTCCCTCGTCAAGCACTTTCCTCCCGTGAAAATGTAAGCTACATTGCTTTTATGGTTTGGTCTGTGCGTTGATGATCAATCAGTCAAGCAGGCAGTCAATCAGCCAGTTAATTAATCAGGCTATCATTATAAGATTAGAAGAGGTCAGTGTTCAAGTATGCAGATCAGCTTTTTGCTGTTTAAAAAAGCAAAGAGAAAGAAATTGGTAGAGAGAGAGAGAGAGAGAGAGAGAGAGAGGAGGATGGGGACAGAGAGAAAATGAGAAGAAGAGAGTCCAAGACGTTTGACTAAATTTGTCAAAAAAACAAGTCTTGAAGCGATCCAGAGACAGAGAGGGAAACAAAAGTAGGGAGAAGCAAAGAGAAGATAATATAGTTCAGCTGATCAGAGAGCAAGATAGAGAGAGAGAGAGAGAAAGGGGAAGCATAACCAGAACTAAAGTTTGGAACTGATCTAAGTGAGATAAGACTTAATCTAAGTTTGATAAGCAAGCAGGCCAGATCGAAACAGAAAACATGAGATAAAG
This sequence comes from Drosophila novamexicana, assembly GCF_003285875.2. Lineage (NCBI taxonomy): Eukaryota > Metazoa > Arthropoda > Insecta > Diptera > Drosophilidae > Drosophila > Drosophila novamexicana. The sequence goes on from NW_020824911.1 coordinate 127,832, forward strand.
AAATCGCAAAGATAAGCAAATGCCCAACAAGGCTTCACATATATGCAAGCATATAAGTCGGGCGAACCCAAGTCTTTGGGGCCGATTTCTGAATGCATAAAGATACAACTTAATGAGTGCTACGGGCCAAGTTTATCCAATACCATATCTAAGCCCTTCTTTGTGATTCACCTAGTTGCCTAAAGATACTGTATCTGTATCTATCTGTATCTGTATATGTATCTGAATCTGAATCTGTATCTGTATCTGTATCTGTATCTGTATCTGTATCTGTATCTGTATCTGTATCTGTATCTGTATCTGTATCTGTATCTGTATCTGTATCTGTATCTGTATCTGTATCTGTATCTGTATCTGTATCTGTATCTGTATCTGTATCTGTATCTGTATCTGTATCTGTATCTGTATCTGTATCTGTATCTGTATCTGTATCTGTATCTGTATCTGTATCTGTATCTGTATCTGTATCTGTATCTGTATCTGTATCTGTATCTGTATCTGATCTGTATCTGTATCTGTATCTGTTCTGTATCTGTATCTGTATCTGTATCTGTATCTGTATCTGTATCTGTATCTGTATCTGATCTGTATCTGTATCTGTATCTGTATCTGTATCTGTATCTGTATCTGTATCTGTATCTGTATCTGTATCTGTATCTGTATCTGTATCTGTATCTGTATCTTATCTGTATCTGTATCTTATCTGTATCTGTATCTGTATCTGTATCTGTATCTGTATCTGTATCTGTATCTGTATCTGTATCTGTATCTGTATCTGTATCTGTATCTGTATCTGTATCTGTATCTGTATCTGTATCTGTATCTGTATCTGTATCTGTATCTGTATCTGTATCTGTATCTGTATCTGTATCTGTATCTTATCTGTATCTGTATCTGTATCTGTATCTGTATCTGTATCTGTATCTGTATCTGTATCTGTATCTGTATCTGTATCTGTATCTGTATCTGTATCTGTATCTGTATCTGTATCTGTATCTGTATCTGTATCTGTATCTGAATATGTATCTGTATCTGTATCTGTATCTGTATCTGTATCTGTATCTGTATCTGTATCTGTATCTGTATCTGTATCTGTATATGTATCTGTATCTGTATCTGTATCTGTATCTGTATCTGTATCTGTATCTGTATCTGTATCTGTATCTGTACTGTATCTGTATCTGTATCTGTATCTGTATCTGTATCTGTATCTGTATCTGTATCTGTATCTGTATCTGTATCTGTATCTGTATCTGTATCTGTATCTGTATCTGTATCTGTATCTGTATCTGTATCTGTATCTGTATCTGTATCTGTATCTGTATCTGTATCTGTATCTGTATCTGTATCTGTATCTGTATCTGTATCTGTATCTGTATCTGTATCTGTATCTGTATCTGTATCTGTATCTGTATCTGTATCTGTATCTGTATCTGTATCTGTATCTGTATCTGTATCTGTATCTGTATCTGTATCTGTATCTGTATCTGTATCTGTATCTGTATCTGTATCTGTATCTGTATCTGTATCTGTATCTGTATCTGTATCTGTATCTGTATCTGTATCTGTATCTGTATCTGTATCTGTATCTGTATCTGTATCTGTATCTGTATCTGTATCTGTATCTGTATCTGTATCTGTATCTGTATCTGTATCTGTATCTGTATCTGTATCTGTATCTGTATCTGTATCTGTATCTGTATTTGTATATGTATCTGTGAATGAATCTATATCTGTGTCTGTATCTGTATCTGTATCTGTATTTGTATATGTATCTGTGAATGAATCTATATCTGTGTCTGTATCTGTATCTGTGTGTATTTTTGTATTTGTATCTGTATCTGCAAATGTGCGATGTTTGTCGAGCAGCGCCTAAAAAAAAACTCACATTTCGCACGAATCGTCTCGCAAATTTGCATCTTTTATTTGGCCCCGCATTTTGTTTGTTCGCCTGTTTGCCAGTTTTTCTCTTCTTCATTTTTTATTACTTTACTTTTTATTTGTGTTCCGTTTTTGGAAAAATACCCTTGAAATGAAAGGTATCTGAAATTTGTAGCTAAACGTTTGCGTGCTTATTTATATTGACAGTCTGTGCTATTCGAGCTGTGTTTTCAGCGAAGATGGGTTGATGGAACTTTGTATAAGTGCTTTTTAATGCTATCTGAAAAACATATGCGCGATCCCCTTTAATAGGTCGTACTATATATGTCCTGTGGCTGGAATTATGAAACGTTCCGATATTACTGCAGATTTGTGTTTATAATTATCTTCAACTATAGCTAGGGTATTCAGTGTACGGTTTGTTTGCAATTTGTGTTGTCTTCTCGCCTTTTTAAGTATTTTTTTATGTACGACTTTTCGACATTCAATATTTGCCATTTTGAAATTTGTAGTTTTTTATCAGCCGTTTTCTTTCCACTTTTTTCTCACTGTGCATTTTGCGTTTATGAGAAATGTGCAAAATACAATTTAAACATTTGTGCAAATATTTGCGAAAACTAAGAAGAAGCAGCAGCAGCAGCGGCTGTGCCAAAAAGTGCAATAAAAACTGTGGCGAGTGGCAACAGCGAAAAGTTAGCATTTGCCTGTGTGTGTGTTTGTGTGTGTGTGTGTGTGTGTTGGGCTTTTATAATTTATGTGAAATTTGTTAGAAAACAAATTGAAAAGTGTTTAATTTTTATTTTTTGTAATATTTTGCACTTGCGCCGTCGTCGACTGGCGGCAATTAAAATTTGCGGCAGTTCAATGCCTATAAATTCGTTTCAAGTAATAATCATAAATCACACACACACACACAGAGTGAGAGAGAGAGAGAGACACACACACACACGCACACCTGCCAATTAGTGCAGCACACATTTACAAATACGCAAATATATCCAAGTATCTGCTGGATGCGCCCGGGAGCTGTGAGCTCTGCTCGAATGGCATTTAATTGCCGCGTGGCAAATGTTATTCATATGCAATAATCGCACCCGCACTCGCCCCTCGAGAAAACACGCCTGCCCCTCCCAGCCACATTTCCACCTACCTATCCTCACTGAGCTGAGCTGCGTCAGCTACGTGCCTCATTAAGGCCAATGTCAGTCAAGTGATTCTGTGCAGCCGCACACAGATGCAACAGCTATAGATACAAATGCAGCAGCTAAAGATACAGATACAGCTGCAGCTACAGCTACAGCTACAGCTATAGATACAGATACATATACAGATACAGATACTTTATTCAATTTCTGTTTGCATACGAAAAGTGAAATCAATTCTGGCTGCGTTTTGCAATTGAAGCGTCAACAACGACGCCCACGAGCTCAGCGCCAAAGCCAAAAGCCTGACCCAAGCGACAAATCGACCAAATGACTAACCGACTGTCGCCCGGATTGAAGGCGGGCTGGCGTGTAGGCGCGGGGGCGCGGTAGCGCGGGGGAGTGCTAGCGGATGCCGGCCAATGTCCGGAGCTAAAGCCGGAGCCGGTGCAGCAACTGACATTGCGTGGGCATTTGGCACATCGTCGTGCGCTGCGTGGGCGCCACCACATATGCAATTCGGACATTGGAAATGGAAAACGCACGCAAATGTTGAACAATCTTGTTGATTGTCGTTGAATGGTGCGGCCAGATTGAAAGGGAAATTGAATTCAATCGAATTGAATTGCATGCACGCGTGCAGTAATTCAACACATGCCAGATTGAAAGTGAAAATTGTGCAATGCGTTGTCAAGTTAGCCAAAGGCCATCAATCGTTTGCATCAAGATAATTGAAAGTAAAATTTCAAGCTAAGCTCGATTGAATTACAATCTTAACTGATTGTCAATTGTGACGGAATGTCACCATTTAATTGAATGTGACCTGAAACAGCAATGTTCGATATGAAAATTTGATTGAAGGAAGGCAAATTGATTGAAACACCTTTGTCTTGAGATTGAAAGTAAAATTGAAAGCTGAGCTCTATTGCAATTTAATTTGATTGTAAACTGTGATGGAATGTCATCAATATTCCATTGAACATTGCGATTGAAAGGAAAACAGATTGAACAGCGTTTGGATAATTGAAGAAACTGCTTAAGATTAAAAATAAATTTAGTCTATAATTATGTTTAAACTGAATTTCAGGTCGAACTGATTGTCAGCTATGACAAGATTAAACTGAATTGAACGATCAATCAAACCGTGTTGGGCTATCTATGAAGCAAGATAAATGAAAATAGAATAGAAGTCAAATTGTAAATTATGCGAGATATGAACTATATGTCCAATTGAAATATTTCATTGATTGAAAAGGCTAATCGAAAGCTAAAAGTTGCACCTGAAGGCCACAATCAATAGATAAGATAATTGAACGAAGAGCTGGAGATTGAAAGTAAAATTGAATTACGGAATTAAAAGTTGAACTGATTGTCAAATGTTATATTGAAGTCAAGTTGAAAAGGACTACGTATTTATTGAAAAGGATCCAAGATCGAAGGTATTAAATTGAAAGTCAAAAATTGAAAGTAAAATTTGGTGAATTGATTCCGAGTCTTGCGCGCAAATTTTAGTGCCACGTTCAAAGACAATTATAAAATATCCCCCTTTTGACAGCCCCATTTGACACCTACCTGTTGCACACTGGGCGTGGTCGCTGTGCCCGCCGGCGAATCGAGCGGCGATGCCGAGCAACTGGAATGACTGCTGTCCTGCGAGTGCGACTGCAAAAGAAAAGACACCACAGCTGAGATTAGGTAGGCCGATCAACGGGCGCCAGCGCTACGCACCTGTCCGTTCGCATTGCCGCAGAAGTTGCGTATGGTGACCACCGGCGTGGAGGCGGCGCTGCAAGTGCCGGAGCCATTGAAATTGAAGTTGTCCAAAGGATTTGTCATCGCGATCAGCGAGTTGAGTATCTCTGGAGTTTTGGGCGTGTGAGCGCCAAGGCCGCTGCTCTCGATGCTCAGCAGCGCGGCGGCCGGTATATTGGAGTTGAACATTGTGTGGCTGCTGCTGCTGCTGCTGCTTCTTATTGGGGCGCGAATTCTAATTGGATAACGAATCAACGCACAAAACGAAACGTAAATAATAATAAGAATATCAAAAAAAAAGCACTCGTAACTCGTTATTTTATTTGTAGAATTCGTTTTTTTCTCGCCACTTTTTTTATAGTAGAACTTTGTTTAAACTTTATTTGTTGTTTTGTTTGTTTTTTTTTTTTTTTTTAATATATTTTATTTGTAAATCACAGTTGAAGGCCTACGCGTTGCATTTGTTGGACTGCTTTTTGTTGTTAATTAAATATTTATTGTTTTATTTTTATGTTTAATTATTATTATTATTAAGTTTTTGTTGTGTTTGTATATGCGCTTTGTATAAATATAGATATATATTTGGATATATATATTTTTGTATAAGTATATAAATGTTGTTTTTATTTTGGACACTCGCGTCTACTTGTTGTTGTTGTTGTTGTTGTTGTCTCTCTCGGTTATCACAAATTGTTGTTAATAAAACGTTTTTTCTTTTTAGCTGACTCTCGTTTGTGTTTTTAGTTTTTGTTGCAGTTGTTTTTGTTGCTCTTGTGCAAATATTGTTGTGGCTTTTGTTTCTTTAGCTGTTGCTGTTGTTGCTGTTGTTGTTGTCGTTGTCGCTGCCGCTGCTGCCGTTGCCGCTGCGTCGCGACGCGGTTCCATCGGCGCTTCCAGCGTGTGTTGCTCACAGCGTTGAATTCAACTGAATGTTTTGGCCACCGGCACCGGTCGACATCCACATCCACATCAGCGACATCCGAGACATCAACCGACGACAGCGACGACCAGCACGAATCGCACGCTCGCTCTGTACGAGAAAGAGAGAGAGAGAAAAAGAGAGTGAGAGAGAGAGAGAGAGAGAGAGAGTGGGTGAGTGAGTGATAGGGCAAGAGAAGTGTGTGAGAATTAAAAAAAAAAAAACAACTGAAATCGCGCCCGTATTCGAGCTTGTGTGAGCGTAAAACAGCTCATAAAAAGCCAGTTAGTGTAGCGTACACTGCACGACTTTAAGATACCCTGTAAACATTGCAAATCGAAATAAACATTTGTTTTAGGCATATTTTAGTGCATGACTGCAGCATATTATAAAAACAAATGCTGTTATTAAACAATTAAGTGCACTCCACAAAGAACTGCATAACTTAAAGATACCCTGTAATAGGCTATGAATTCTTTTTTTGGCTCTATGTTTGGGGCGTCTTTTATGACACAGCAGGTGAGCTCTTACAAGATTGCACGATTAACAGATACCCTGTAATCAGCTATGAATTACATTAAATCGAATTAAACACATGTTTTGGCTCTTTATGCAATATTTGGAGCAACTTTAATGAAACTTGTGTGCTCTACACAGGTCTTAATGACTTCAAGATACCCTATAATGAGCTAAAAATTAGTTCATAGGAAAATGAGGAAAATGTAGATTCCGAGATTAAAGTGTCCATTGCATATTAATGCCCAATAAGAGGCTGCCCCACTGAGTTGTTTCGTTGTAGTACAGGGTATAATCCTAAGCAATTTAATTATAAAATAAACGTAAGTAAATCGATTTATGTAAGCATTGAGCAGCTGACAGCTGACTGATTGACTGACTGACCAGCTGACTTACTGACTGACTGACTGACTGACTGACTGACTGATTGACCCAATGCTGTTCGCATTTGCTGTGCGTAGTTTAGTTAGCCATGTTGATGTCTCAATTAAGAACTTAATCGTTTAATTGAATGCAGAATGCACACATTTTCATAGATGCCTGTTAGCCAGAGACGGCGGATCTACAATTGATCTACATTCGAGTGTGTGTAATAGCCCAACGGGTATGTGCGGTCAATCACAGTTGAAGGTGAAATGCAAACAACAAGCACATGCATTCCGAGCATTGCAAGTATTGCAAGCATTTCAGCTATGCAATAGGTCAATTGAGACTCTATGCATCTGCTTATTCAAACTGCAGCTGAGATCCATTCAGAATCTTGCATACAGTCTTTTTTATAGGCTTTCGTCGAGCCCAAACCCATATCTCATTAATTTATGTTTTAAATTCAATTAGATTTAAGCACAGCCAACTTAACAAGTGCAGCCAACTTAATAGGGCAGACAACTTAATAAGGCAGCGTTGCCATATGACAGAAAGGCGCCGTTTCTATATTTTTTATATCTATATTTTTATGTCTCCAAATCGCGAATTTCCAATTAGATTTGGTATATTTAAGCTAAATTTGAGTTTGATTTCAACTTAGGGCAAGCAAAGATGTTTGCAAAGCGTTGCCAGATAGTTACTGCGAATGCTAATTCTGGCTTTGCTGCTGCAGCGTTGCCAGACGTCTTGAAATCAACTCATAATAGCATTTTTCTAAGACACATGAATTTTAGCCCAAAATTAAGTCTGATTTTGACGCAGGCTACTTAACAACTCGCTGCGTTGTGCTTTCGCAGCGTTGCCACATGGCACATTTATATTATATGAAGTTATATTATTTAATTTTAGTTCCCAGTGTTAATTTGGGTTTTTTGGTTTTCGTTTCTGTTATTATTATTATTATTATTTTTTTTTTTTATGGCAATTTGTTGCCCTTTCTGTGTGCTGCCATGTTTCGCATTTTGTTTTTTATATTTTTTTATGGTCTTTGAGGTTTTTCAAGGAATTCAGTTATGCGCTTGAATTTGTGTGCGGAATGCCATAGCCAGAGATTGGGTTAAGCTAAAACTTGACTAATTATGCGTTCTGTATAACTAAGTAGTTTTTGAGGGACATACGACTGCGACCCCCCGTCCCCATCCCCATCACAATCCCTCACCACTCCGAAATGCAAAAGCGAACCAACCCCCAGTCGCCTACATAGAATATTACGAGCAGCCACCCCTTCGGTGCTCGATCTGTTGTGGCTCTGCCATTTCTAGTATTGGCTTTTGGGCCATTTATCATTTTGGCAGGAATGTTTGTTGCGAATGCCAACCCCTGTGCCCCGCAGCAGCTACAGTTGCCTCGAAAAGTTTTAGTGCCACTTTTATGTGCCTCACACACAGCCACACACAGCCACACACAGCCACACACACACACACACACACACACACACACACACACACACACACACACACACACACACACACACACACACACACACACACACACACACACACACACACACACACACACACACACACACACACACACACACACACACACACACACACACACACACACACACACACACACACACACACACACACACACACACACACACACACACACACACACACACACACACACACACACACACACACACACACACACACACACACACACACACACACACACACACACACACACACACACACACACACACACACACACACACACACACACCACACACACACACACACACACACACACACACACACACACACACACACACACACACACACACACACACACACACGCACACTTGTGCAAATTGAAAGTCAGTCAAGAAAAACAAATTAAATTTTAAAATGAGAAAACAAAAAGCGAAAATGTACAACGAAAAACGTAAAACTTGAGCAACAACCAAATGAAAAAAGCCAGAATAAAGAATTATGATTTATGGCTTTCGCATGTTTTCGTGTGCGTGTATGTGTGTGTATGTGTGTGTGTGTTTGTGTGTGTGTGTGTGGTTTAGCTTTTGTTCTGCTGGCTTTGAAAGCTTTGAAAGCCTTTGCCTTTGATGTGCGTTGCAACTTGTTCAACGAAAATCTTTTTTGACATTCGCCAAACGCCAAATGCTAATCGCTACACAAATGCTATTTTAAAACCCTGTGCCCATTGAAAATGCCTCAAATGGGTATATTGGTTAAGTGCAAATTAATGTGACACGCAGAACGCAGCATCTTCAACCCCATAAAGAGATCTGACTCGATGTACTTTCATTTTTCGATATACCCTTCCATGTTCATATTATCGATAAATATCGATTTGAGACACGCGTCTTTAGGCATAGCTCGAAGACTTTAAGAGATGGTTACCCCAAACTTGGTAAGTCAGCTCTTGCTGTCGCTAGAAATCAAAGCTAGATTGTATGTCCCGCAGCTTGACGCTGGGTAGAGGGTATCTGCTCGTCGTGCACTCCCGACTAGAGCACTCTTACTTGTTTTTCTTTTTTATTGCGTTTCAGTTTCTATCATTTTGACCAAATACGGCGCATGCGTACAGCCGCAGACCCCTTCTGGCCAAGTGCCCACCGGCCCACCTGTCCGCTCCTCTAGAACCGAGCTTTTGAGGTCACGGCAGGTGGCTGCACGTTGCGCATACGCCGCGTTGCCAGCTTCGTGCTGTTTTGTGTTGAGTTGCGCAAACAGTTGACAATCGCTTGACTTGACTCGATTGCTAATCGATAACCGCATCGAAGATGAGCTGACAGCTGGCAAACGGCCCAGCAGGGCGCGCACAGCAACTCGTACTTAGCTTTTATTTTATTTGATTTGTGTTTTTGTTCTCCTCTTTTTTTTGTATTTTTTGTTAGCCATTAAAATTCCTAAGCGGTTTTTTATTATGAAGCGCTTTTTTTATGTTGTCTGTTTGTCGCCTTGTCGCTTGGATTGCTGGACTTGTTGAATCGCTGGCATTTTTCGATTGCTCTCAAGTGTGCGAAATTGTTTGCTCGTTCGATTGGAAATGCAAAGATCGCATCAATCAGGCGATAAATATATAGCGGGCGAATGAATTGTAAAGGGCGAACTTTAATTTGCATGGAGTTGATTAGCAATTGATCGATAAGCAGATGTTATCGATAAATATTTTATTTGCAATCGATCAATATATTCGATTCTCTCTCATTGTGATGTATTTCTCTGGGCCAATGCGAAAGTTATCGATATGTTCTTCGATCAAAATTAATCGTTTCATTTAACTTTATTGACGCTCAATTAACCTTATTGACGCTCTAAGCAATTTATCGATTGGTTTAATTTCTGTGGTAAGTTAATCGTTGTTCAACTCATATAAATTATCGATAAGAATGATGTTGTATAATCGATATATTTCAAATATCTGTTCAATTGATGAACTGAATAAGCGCATGTCGATCAAACTGTATTGATTTATATATAACTTTTTATATATACAAATCCATGTACTTGATTTATCTGCATTAATTAATCAATCATCAATATATGTTCGTGTCTTGAACCAGTTTGCATAACATTATACAACAAACTCGAATTAATCGATGCAAGTCTTTGAAACAATCTTAAACAAAAACCTGAATACCCAAAAATAAAAAATAAATTATAACAAATATTATAACAATAAACAATAAGGCACAGTTTGCACAAATATGAGTCAGAGAGTAACAAAAAAAACCGCACAAAATTTCGTTTGATAATTACCAAACAAATTTATTGTCTCTTCCTTGGAATAAATGGAAACAACCGCAATGTGAAATGTGCATAAAATAATTTACTAGCAAATTGTATAACACCCATATTCATATTCATACATTATTATTATTACTTATACGATTACGAGTCCAGCAATGATTTGTTGTGGAGCGAGCGCCATCATATTCATCGGATCGGTTCGGATCGGCTGCGGATCAGCCGTGGATCGTGTGCAATCCGAAAAACATATATATTGCACATGCATATGATATTTTAAATATTTGTTAAGCATTTAACATTTTTATCATGCTGTCTGTGACCGTGTTTTTGTTGTTGTATGTTTGCCGTACGTGCCTGGGCTGCACTCCACATTTCACACGATTCGAGCGAACGTACGTCCGCAACAAGCAAAAATCGAGAGAAACGAACAGAAGAAAAGACACACACAAACAGCAATTTGCATTTCAAGTGATATTTCGAAAATGTGTTCAAATCGAGCATAAGTATCCAGATGGTAGGTCCAAGATGGAACCGAATAGAACACAGACCGAGCGTTAAGCAATCGAAAACCCTATTGATATCGATAATATATCGATCACTTGCATTAGTTTAAACTTCTTAATTCCCAGTAAAGAGATTCTCGATTAATATGAATAATGTAATCGATAAGACAATCTATCGATGATTTACTCAATTTGAAGGCAATGTGATAATCGATTAATCTACTATTTTACCGATAACATATCGATAACACCAATGCTCATAAGTTGTCATATGATTAGCTAAAGTTATATTTCTTAAAATCGATCATATTTTTGTTGCATTCTATTATATTTAGAATATGTATATCCTTGTACAGGGTTTATACATGTTTCTACCAATCTTCAATATATCTTAACTTTCCCCAACATGCACTTTATTAAATGGAAATAGGCCATATATATGTTAGGGTATTTAATATTCGGCATGTAAGAGCTGAAAATAATTGAGAGCTATTCAATGTGTTTTGTTTTTAATGAAATAAAAGCCTTCGGCAGGGCAGAAGAAAAATATGGAGAACAGAAAGGGAAGCGAGAGCGCGAGCGAGAGAGAGAGAGAGAGAGAGAGAGAGGGCAGAAAAAAAGCAATCATTGGCTGCTTTCCATTTGTACTTCTTCTTTTCCCCTGTTTCTCTTTGTGTTTCTTTTGCACTTTGGCCAAAACAAATTTCAGGTCCGGCTACGAAGGAGCTTCGGCCTGGGGCCGGGCTAGGGGCTCATCAAAATAACTGCGGCAGCTCGCAGCTCGCAACTCAGTTCTCCGCTCTCCGCTTCTGTTCTCGGCTCTGGGTGTTCGCTGCTCTCGGTTTGGCTTAATTAAAAGCATTGCGAAAGCCAAACAATCGCCAGAGTCAGGGGCACGAGCCAAAGGCAAACAGAAGACGTGCAATGGCAAAAGTATCTTTCAGATACAAAATTGCCACATTAATGGGCCACAGGCTGTGCGGCTTGGGGCGACGCCTGAGCCCGCGCACACACAGCTATTTTCTAATTAAGTGTCATTGATTCGGCGTCAACCCCGCCCCCTTTTCACCCTACCGCCGCCCAAATGTCTGTCTGAGGGGTGCGGAAACATTTGGTGGTTGTTCTGTGTTTAGCATGCACATCCACAGAGAACACATAAAAATGTTATAAAAATTAAATGCGCACAAAAACTCCGCAAGCATTTCGCACATAGAACGGCGCGTAAAGCCAGCGGCCGCGCCCTGCAGCCCTCTGGCAACACAGGCCAGTTGCTGCCACGCTGCCAGTGTTGCCAGCTGTTGGCCCCGAAAATAAAGTTGCTAAAGCCAATATTGAAAAAAGGCTAAAAATAGCTGAAATTAATTAGCAAGCTGCTTTATAGAATGAAGTGCACAAAGTTGAAGCACAAGAAACGGCAAAGTGTTGCCAACTTCGGCGCAGTTCACCTTGAAACAGATTGGCAAGGCTTAAATTATATGTGTTGGAGATGAAACACTTGCAAAATTTTGGTATCGATAGACGATAAGCAGGGTTGCCACAAAATAAATATTTAAAGCACTCTGAAAATAGCCAAAATTAGCTAAAATAAAAAACCGCTGCATTGGCAACACTGGTTGCTGCCCCGCTGAATCCCCTTAGCGGGTCGTTGTCGTTTTCGTCGTTGTGCCAAAAATGTCCTGTTTCATGAGCTCGTTTTTGGGAATGGTCACTGCAGCGCTTGGGGCAAGGGGCACAGCGCGGTGGAGGTGGGAGCTGCCACTAACTTATGGCGAACGCGTGGCGCAAGTTTTACAGTTATAAACATTTCTGTGCACGTTTCGCGCGTTAAATTTAGGAACTCGTAGCTAAAAACTTGGAAAACCGACAACTGAGAATTGTAGAAAGAAAAACAAGCATAAATATGCCGGTCGGGTGTAACCGACTGCGCAATGCTCACACACAGTCCCAAGTTTGGCAACTGCACGGCCAGCTCTACGTTTGTGGCGGGAATCGAATATACACACTTTCACTTTATGCACAGGGTATTAAAGTACAAAATGAATGGAACGAGCAAATTATGAAATGGCATATTTATGGAAATATGCTTAAATGAGCGAAACAGGCCACAGGCATTAAGTTGAAGTGTATGAAGGGGGGCAGGGGGGGGGGGGGTCAAGCACATCAACAGACTTCAGAAATGTTATCGATTAAACGAGTGCCTGAAGCAAATATGCATATACACTATATTTGATTATACTCAATATTTCGGGCAAATAATGCGCAAACCATAAACATAAAAGGGGCAATTTTCATAAGATATGCAACTATCGATAAATTGCCAATTGGTGTATCGATAAAAGCCAATTAATTGCAGCTTTTATAATATTTGTATAAATATCTATCGTTTATTTACATTTATCGATAAATTGCACAACAAACTGCAATTGAAATGAATGCGTCAGCATAGTTCACAATAATGCGTTAGGCAACACACGTCTGTGAAATGCGTCAACACACCTACAAATATACGTGTGTGTACACTTGTACACTTGTCTATATACACATATGTACAAAAAGATTCATGAAGGTATGACTATCAGCTACTTAGTATCTATGTACATACTTATATTTATATATAGGTATGTGCATACACGGCGAAAAAGAAAAGTGATTAAATCGAGAATATTTGATTGAATGCTGAAAATTCAATGAATCTGTTATCGATCAGATCTCACACATACCTCAATTGAATTCCAAATTGAAAATAAGACTTGATTTGGGTCGAAATTTAAAAGCCCATCACATTGCTGTGTGTCTTCTTTTAGAGATGGTATAGCTTGTAGAGAAAAACATGTGCCTACAACTTTAGAGATTTGAGAAACATATTTGGACGATATTCATCTTATAGACAATTCATTTGATTAAGTAAAATTACAAATCAAGATACATTCAAAATTATATTCAAAATATGACACTTTACAACACTTAAAGCTTATCTTGTGTACCTATATGGGCTTACTATAAAATCGAATAGGTATTTTGTTCACAGTTGTTTTAACTAACTCACACACTTTACAGCACTTGAGCTTTGAGCTTTCAAATGTTAGCTTACTTTAAAGCTAACTTTTAACAAATATGTTTAACACTACTTTCAAATAAACTTGACACACTTGCCACTTTACAACACTGAACAGTGAACTGCGCTTTTCAACATGGCGCTGCTTTTCGCTCAGTGTATGTGCAGTTATCTTTTAGCTATTTTTTTGTTAGCCGTATCTCCGTGTAGTACATATGTTTCTTTTTTTTTTGTTTTGTATGTATTTATGCGTATCTACTTGGACATTTAACCGCCTCACGACCACGCACCTTTTGGCATTAGTCACAAATTAGATAAGCTCAGGTGCAGTGCGTGAGTTCTGTGTGTGTGTGTGTGTGCCTAATGCAAGGACGTTCGCAATCACAACTTTCAATACACTTTTTTGGCTTTATCAAGAGCTTATCAGTTGCTATTGTTGTTGTCACTTTATTTTTTTTTTGGCCTTTTTTGTTGTTGCTGCTGCTGCCTTGTCTTGTGTCAAAGATGTCTTATCAGCAACAACATGAAATACAAAAAAAAAAAAAAAAAACTGATATAAAAACAAAAGAAATCAAGTGAGAATGCGCTCGTCGGGTGTGCCTGGCGAGAAGTTAGGTTAATTTTCGAGCTATGCCGAAAAAATCAAGTCTGTATCGATATCGAATATCAAGTTTATAGCTCTAATTATCGATAACGATATATCGATAACAATCAATAAGACTGATAGTCGGCGCTAGCTGGATCGACCCTGCCTTCGGCCTGACCAGGATACACGTCCTATCCATTCTCAATGCGTACAGGGTATTCAAAATTCTTATCTAACGCAAAGTTGGTTGCTGTAGCTCTTCCAGTTGTTGTTCTTGTTGATGTTGTTGGCTGAGAAAATCTAATTAATTTTGAGACTTAATACATGTGTGACATCAAAGCGATTTATGTTGATTATAGCCGACCGTCATTGACACTATCAGCTATCAGTTTGCAGTCCGTGTTAACTTGGCCTGCAATGTGCCTTTTAATTTATTGATATTTATGAGTGCGTGGTGTGTGTGCGTGTGTTTGTGTGTGTGTTGTTTTTTGGAATTTTATCAAGCAATTGCTTGGGCTTTATGCTTCTATTTTTTGTTTTTGTTTTTATATGTTTTCTTTTTGGCTCTTGTCTTAAGACATTTAGTACACTTTTCACACCTCGTTTTATGTGCGGCATTTGAGTGTCAGATACATTTGTATCTTTGTATCTTTTGCCAGCGTTGCCAGTCATTGCCATGCGACAGCTGTCAGCAGCAGCAGCAGCAGCACAGCATAACGACCAACTGTTGATGCTGATAATGATGTTGATGATCATGATGATCGTGATGATGAATGACGGCCAACGGGATGCGAGCGGCGGGGCAGCGACCGGCGCTCGCATCAACATGATTTTTATGAAGGAATTCGCATTAAAATTGTTTATTGTGTTTATTTATTGCAAACGAGCATCAAGCAGCGGCCAAAATGGAAAGAACAACACACACTAACACACCAACACACAACAAATCTAATGGAAATTTTGTGGCACTGCGTCGCACTCGTTATCGCCCCCAAGCTCCATCAGCTCGGTGGTTTTCAGTGGCTCCAGCAGCCGCAGCCGCAGCCGCAGCAGCAGCAGCAGCAGCTGCCCAGTTGCCACTTGCCAGCTGCCAGTTGTATATTGGAAATGTTCTAGGAAATGCTTTGTGGCATTCAAGATGCAAAACAAAAAAAAAAATGGAAACCGAAACGTGCATCTAGTGGCAAGCGGCCTTTTGGCTAAGTAAACACATTGGCCAAATACTTTTGTTTATGAACCGCACGCGTCCGCAGCACAAGGAGCGGCATCCAGTGGCATTCTATAGAAAAGCGGGCCAAAGATTAAGCGAAAAACATACCATACAAATACACACACACACACATATATATATATATATATATATATATATACATTCATATATGTGTATATAGATCCGTGGAAGAAAACTCTTTCAATAGCAGAAACATATTCAAAGTAGTTGTTTCATGCAGTTTAAAAAGTTGCCATTTTTTTGTATATATATATTTTTTTATTAATTTAATATACATATTTAGCTTTATATATATATATATATATAAATATATATATCTGTTTTCAATATGCTTCAAGTCTTTTCCCTGGTGTTTCGATCCGCAAACCTGGTTTGAGTCCAGGCCTTGGCTTGCCCTATTTTAGATGAATTATTTCAGTTTTTGTAGGGTATCTTAATTCTGACTTAATTAAAATTTATAAAAGGCCCAAGATACCCTGCGTGTAGCTTAGAGGTGTTTTTTCAGTAATTTGTATACCTTATGGCTACGGAGTTGCCTTCTTCTATGCGTTCTACATTTGTAATGTTCTGTGATGACATTAATTTGGCTAAAAAATTGTGTCCATAACTCTTAAGTCCACTTCAACTTCATCTGCCTTGCCACCAGCCTAGGCTCATCATATTAATCCATTTGGACTGACAAGAGCTGGCAACTGGGCGTGTGCGCAACTTCTCCTGGGAGCAGAGACAAAATTTGAAAATTTATGCGACAAGGCGTGCCAAAAAAAAAAAAAAAAAACAAAAACGGGGGAAAAGAAAAGAGAAAACAACCTAAGAAGAGAAATGGGGAAAAACGACTGTGAAAATATCAATTAGTTTGTGCTCCAAATGTGTCCCGAATGTCGACAAAGGAGGACGAGGCGGAGGCGAAGCGGAAGGTGTGCGAGCTGTGTGTTAACTGCAGTAAGGCACGCCTACAATATACAATGTATGATAGTCCACACACACACACACACATGCACGCACCCTCACACACACACATACACTGGCTAATGTAGAAATGTGAAGCGCTCTGTTGCCGCATGTCCTTGACACATATCCCCGCTTGGCACGCACAACATCTCTCTGTGTGTGTGTGTGTGTGTGTGTGTGTGTGTGCGTGTGTGTGTGGCCAACGCCTTGTTGTGCTTCCGCTTGAAGCTTGGCCCTAATCCATTTGAACTTTTTACGTTTCAGCTGTGTCCTCGCTGCCAACTCTCTGCCAAGGATAATAAAAGAAAATTCTCCTTGTTTATGGGCCAGCGCAACTTTTGTGGCTTCCCATCTGCCAATGTGTGTGCGTGTGTGTGTGTGTGTGTGTGTGCCTGGTAATATAATCCTAATGGAATTTACACTGGAAATTTACAGTGTTATGGCCATAATAGCGAGGAGCGTGCAACGTGGCCTTTTGTCATGCGACCGCGATTTTCTAGAACATTTTCGCTTTTATTGAACACAAAGTTGAATAACAACTGAATTGAGATTGAATGAAGATTTCAATTGTTCAAAGTTGAATGAGAAAATTCAATACAACAACTACAACAATTGTTAATCAGTTGAATCATAATTGAACAAAAATTATTTATAAGATAATTTGCAACAAATGTCAAGAAATTGATATTGAAATTGAAATTGAAGCACGGATTGAACAGATAAAAATTCACTTAAAAGAATGATATAAACAAAATTAAATGCAAATTGAAGCTGTAACTTGACAAATGACTCATTATAAAGTTTGAATGGGATTTAAACGAGTTTTGACACAAATTAAAACACATTTCTATTCAATTCAATTGAACTGAAATGTCAATTAAAAGCATATTTTAACATACTTTTGCCTAATATAAGGTTAATGCAAATTTTGAAAGTAGAATCGAAATCAAATGTAAATTCAGCCGAAAGAAAATTAAGGGCAAATTTATATGTGATTGTAATTGAAAGACAAAGCTTCTAATTGAAATTAAAGAAAAACTCAATTAAATTGAATTGAAATTGAAAGCTAAGAGAAAATTGATATTGAAAGACAAAGTTATATTGACATACGACTTAGGAGTATGGTAAGAGAGTTAAAATAGATAAGAAATGGAAAAGAAATGCAAATGAATATTTGACTAAAATTGAAGAAATAACGAAAATGAATTGCAAACAAAATTGAATGGAAATTGAAAGACAAAGTTAATAGTATCTAGCATACGCTGGGCAATTTAATGAAATGCACTATTATATTCTATTAAAAATTAATTCAAATTTCAAGCAAAATTACGTTTAATAAGTTTTTGTGTATTTCTTGCCCGGAAGCCTTCGACTAGATATTCGTTTTGGCTGTTTCGCTTCGTCTGCGTTGGATGCAAAATGGAAAAGAACTTGAGAATATTTTTTATTATTTCTATTTCACACATATGTATACATATATGTGTATATATATATATATATATATATATATATATATATATATATATATATATATATATATATATATATATACATATGTGTGAAATAGAAATAATAAAAAATATATATATATATATATATATATATATATATATATATATGTATATATGTATATATGGTCTTTTTTTTGGCTGAAGGTCAAGTGCATTAAGGCGAAACGGAAATGAAAATGTGAAATAGATATAAAAATAGTCGAAAAAAAAAAACGAAAATGAAAATGAAAACGAGCGCCAGGGCGACGTCGACCATTTCTATATATCAACAATTTGCTGGCTCTTGCCAGAGTTAGGGCCAACAATTGGGTGCAAAGGGAAAGAGGGGGGTTTGGCGGCAATAAAAAGGGAGGGAGAAGGGGGTTGGGTGGCAGAGCCATAGCTAAAGCATAAAGCGTGCGTGAGCGTAGTAAATTGTATTTTATTTGATTTGATTTTGAAAAAGCAAAGCTGCAGCCATCGCCTGACGCGTTTATCGTTTATCGTTATCCTTGAGCCGAGCTGAGCAAACAGCAGGAGCGAGTGGGCAGAGAAAGTGGAAGAGAGAGTGGGAGCGAGTGTTGGCGCTGGTGGCACTTAATTGTGCGTGTCAGGCAGCCACTACACGGACACGGACACGGACATGGACATGGACATGGACATGGCCATGGATGGCACCCACACACGTGCCCACATGACGCCCAAGCGCTGGGTGTGTTCAAGCCAGAGATGTGGTTAACAGGAGCGGGGAGGGGGTAACGCTTAAAGATGTGCTGGCGCAGGGCTGGCCAGGGGAGGGTGAGACGCAGCGATGTTCATAAAAACGGAAATGCTGGCGCCGACATTATCATTTCAGAGTGTGTGTGTGTGTGTGTGTGTGTGTGTGTGTGTGGGCGCAATTATGATAATTGAGCAAGCGAGAGACACAGCAGCAGCAGAGAGACAAAGAGACAGAGAAAGAGAGACAGAGAGAGTGTGTGTGTGTGTGTGTGTGTGTGCTGCATATTGGCAGACAGGTTAAATTGCGCGTAACTCGCCAGCAAGCGGGCAGATTTTCTACGCTGTTTGATTGATTTGACGCCATTTAGGGCACATGCCACATGCCACACGCAGCAGGCGGCAGGCAGCAGCCGCTACAAGGACATCAAACTGGCGCCGCTTTGTCTGCTGGACCCCCACCTCGTTGCATGCCACAACATTCGTCAGCTGCTGCCGCCGCCGCCGCCGCCTTGCCACACCTTGTGGCAGCTGACGCACACAGCCTTTGCCAGATGGCGTGCAGCAAATTAGCTGCCTTTGATTGATTTCGCGTGCCACGGTGCGACGCATGCGACGTATACGCAATATTTTTGTTGCCAGCCCAGGAAGCTGCATTTAGCAGGGGACCCGCAACGTGGAGGGGGGTTAGGGGGGGAGGGACATTCACTAAATTTAGCCAACAGCCATTTGCCAGCTTGTTTACAGTGAACATGGCCAAAATGGGCTACCGGGCAAAACGGGCAATGCCCTGACATGTAAACAGAGTATTTTCTTTTCTCGTGCATATTTCACAAATATTTGACATAGAAATGGAAATGGAACAGAAATTAAATTGAAACAAACGCATGGAATTGAACGTGAATTGAATTGAACAGTTTTTGATTTGTTAAATTACATGAAATGTGGCTAATTGAATGCAAAGAATTGAATGTGTTCTCAGTTGAATTGAAATCGAATTCAAACGCATTTCAAAATCAAAAATAATGTATTGTATGAATTGCATTGAAATTGAATTGTTTGATTGAACTGTTAATTGACAGCGGTAATTGCATTGCCAAATGCAATTGTCAATAAAATTCCATTTTTATATGAATTTATAGCAACAAAATATCTTCAGCATAAATTATATAAATGGAATGGACTTCAATTTCAAATTCAATTTCAATTTCAATTTGATTTGAAATTAGTTCCAATCTAAAATCCTAACCTATGATATTACTGCATTAAACTTAAACTTGTTTTTATTGAAAATTATCATCTTCAAATTTACTTTCAATTTGATTTTAAATTAGCGAGCAATCAATAAATTTAATTTCAGTTAAAATGAACTTTATATTCTTTGGTCTTCAATATTAAATTGAGTTTTAATTTTATATTTGTCATTATATTTAAATAAAATTTAAGCTGAATCATATTGTAGTCAATTGTTGTTGTTAAGCTTCAACTGAATTGATTCAACATTGAATTGAAATAAAATTAGAAGTTAATTGAATGCGTAAAGCAGTTAAATGCATTTGTTCAGCCATAAACAGCCATAATTGATGGCTGTCAAATGAGGCGGCTTTTTATCAGGCTTACACAGGCTTTAACGAGTATTCAGCTGAGCTTTCCAGCTTTTCAGTTTTCAGTTATCAGTTTTCTCAGCTTTTCACAGATCGATGGCCGCACTTTGACTTACCATAAAATGCACAATCGTTTGGCTGCAATGAGAAGAAGCCGAAGCAACAGGTTAGCAACATTTTCAAAAAATGATTTGATTTAAGCGATGTCATTAATTCGAGTGTGGATTACGTTTATTCACTGAGTGTATTCACAGAGTATTCACTCTGTATTCAAACTAACAGCATTTGTTGTAATTGAAACTGCGCCGAGGCTGTGCGTACGCCCATCAATAATTGCAGCTTATGCTCATCCATTATGTGGCCAAACATCACCCCCCCTCCCCACCCACCCAGCCACTCCCCCCTTCACTCACCCGTATACGGCACTAAACCTCTGCCCCTCACACACCTCGCCCACTTCCCCCTTGAGCAGCACCCCCACCCTTGAAGTATTTTGGTTATTTACTGTGTGTAAAAGACGATTGATGATTATTGATTAGCCAACCCTCACCAACCCCCCCCCCACCCACACTGCCTAACCATAACCCCCCGCCCCTTCGTTCCCCTACCCTTCTCTGTCTAAACAGACTATTAGCTTAAATTGGCGACCGGCGCATGAATCATCGCAAAAACCGAAGACAGTTCGAAAAAGACACAAAAAAAATAAGCGAGAAAAAAATAAGAAGCAGATGAAAAAGAAAACAAAAAGTGCAGAAGACAAGACGTGAAAAATATACAAAATATATACAGAATACAATAAGAAGAAGCACAAGCTGAAAGACGCTAAAAACAAACGCGCGTAGGTAGCGTCAATTTTTAAGGCAAACACACTGGCAGCAAGGGGGGGAAGGCGGGGGGAGGCGTTGGAGAGGGAAGCAGCAATCGCTTCTCTACCAAAAACCCCCCCTCTCGCCCCGCCCCCCTTGGCAGTGCCCATTAATTTGGCTTAAGTCTTGAAAGCAAACGACGACAAAAACCAAAACGAAAGACGTTTTGTTTATTTGGTCTTTCGTGCGTGTGTGTGTGCGTGTGTGTGTGTGTGTGTGTGTGTGTGTTTATTTAAGTATTTCAGTATTTTGGTATATTTGCCATTCGTAAATCGCAGCCCCCTCGTAACCCCATCCAGCACCGGAATCGCCACGCCACCGAGAGAAGTTGTTTAACTAACAAATCGAAAGAGCTACCTAATTTGCAACATTTGTGTGTGGGGAGGATTAAGGCCTTTCCGAATTGCATCTTTAATGGCATTAATTTGTTTGAAATGCCAAAAGGCGTTAAGCGGCAGCTGAAAAAATACAACAAATGCACACAAACCAAAATCACCAACAACACAAAAAGAAAAAAAAGGGTAGCAACAGAAACGAATGCGTCGGTCGTTTGGTTATTTTGTGCGAATTTTCACAAAATTGTGCATTGAAATGTGCAAAAACCCAATTAGCTGCAATTAACAGCAATTTTCTGTGCCTATTTAGAGAGATGCTAAAAAAAGATGTCCATAAAACAAAACATTATGATTGCGGGTGGCGTGGGCGGGGCGAGGGTGAGGGCAAGGGCAAGGGTGGAGGCGCCCAGACCTGCCTCTCTCCAATCCAGCTTAGTTTGATTGAAATCAAATGTAAAGTGTTTTTGATTGAACCCAAATTGAAATTGAAATTAAATTGAAAGCGACTTGAAATTGTAAGCGTGATAATACAGCTTATTACATTCAATTACTGAGAAAATTCTATGCAAGTAAGTTGAAAGTTTGATTGAAAGCATTTGGAAAGAATGTTTGATTGAAACGGAAATTGAATAGAAATGGAGTGGACATGAAAGGTATGCCAACTCAGCTGATTCGAATTGATCGATGTGAATTTAATTGAAGAAAAATTCAAGATAAAATTAAAGTTAAAATTGAAGTGAAAAATAATTGGATTCAAGCGATTTGCACAAACCAAAACCATAAATAAATAAAAAAGCGAGCTTTTCACATTTCGAAATTGCGATTAATTGAATTGAAACTGAAATTAAAATTGAATTAAAAATTGAAGTTTAAATTGAATGGAATCACAATCACATTTAAAAATTGCGATTAATTGAATTGAAATTGAAACTAAAATTGAATTGAAAACAACTTTGTATTTAAATGTTAAACCTTAAACACATTACAAAGCCTGCTAATTGAGAGAAAAATAAAAAAATGCAATGAAAATTGAAATGAAGCACAGATTGCATTGAATATACAAAAAAATAAAATAAAAGGTTGTATAATTGTTGAGCCGTTGAATTGAATGAAACCTTAATGAAATGCAAAGTGCTTTGCAGGTCATCATCATATACGGCTCATGGAGTTTTTATTTAGCTGTTTGCTAAATAATAAACAATATAAGAATTGTACATTGTACAACGCGTTGGTCATAAGATTCTTTATACATACTACACTATTAAACGTGTGCACAGAGAGACATCAAATGATGTCTAGAATAAATGTGACTGTGTTTTACGAGTCTCATTAGCAGTCATAAGATTTATAATACTGGAATCGTAAGTGTCGAGCGTGTGTACGCTTCTTTTGTCAGTTCATTTGTTCATTTGTTTATTTGTTTGTTTGTTAACCCATTGACATTAGCTGGCAATTTGTATTTGCAGCCACAACCTTGGCACGTAACACGGACAAGCACGCTGATCTATGCGATCGATCTATGACTGGGCTGGCTGCTCCGATCGATAGCCACGTTTGCCGAAAGAGTGTTCTATGCTTTAGCTGTGTTTACCCAATGCAATCTTTGACAGCTTTCTTGTGGAACAACTACCAACATGATGATCATTTGTGTGCTCTACTTCGGCGTCTCTCTGAAGATCAGTGTAGTAGACGTTATATATGATCATTAAGAGATATCTTCACCTCAAATACTAACAGTCCTTCAACTGATCATTCAACCTATTGCTTACATATTGAGCTTTCTCTCTACTTTTCTGATCATCATCAGTTCTGTGCTGCCGTGATCAGTGATCAGTGTTCAAGGTATAGTTCTATAGTACAAGATCCATAGATCAGACTACTCTTCTTCTGCGCCTTCTCACACTGTGATCGGTGATCTTTGTAAGTTTTCCTCCCCTCTCCCTCTGGCTTTTACTCAGATCAGTTATCTATGTGAAATCTTCAACAAGAGACTGTTTGTGCTACTTCTCTTTGTCTCTCTCTCTCTCTCTTTCTCTCTCCTGATCGGTTGATCCATGTGATCTACAATGAAATAAGCCTAAAACTAGATAGCTATCGCTCTGTATGCCCATGATAGCCTTTATCAGCTGCTGTATACCTAGATGACTGATCAATTAGCGCATATCGCACGACCTTCATCTTAGCAAGTGGTGAGTCCATAGTTCCAGAATGCGAAATGCCACTTTGCATAGACACTGTCGGACTGTCGGACTGTCGGACAGAAAGCAGCTCGTCTAAGAGCTGTGAAACGCCAAATAGATGCCAATTTGAATAATGAAGCAGAGGCAAGCTCTTAACGGCCATTCTTTGCAATTAACGAACGACAGCTGCTCCACAAAATGCAGCCGTAAAAAGCTTAAACTAATTTTAAAAGAAACCCAAAAAAAAAAAAAATTAAAAGAAAAAGGGCAAAGAAAAAATATATAAACAACAAGAAGAACAATTAAACGCACAACGAGGCACATTAAAAATTATTTAATTAAGTGATTTTAATTTTCGTTCTACTATTGCTTTTTATTCGAGACTCTTGTTGATTGTCTAATTTCATTAATCAAGGGGTGCCAGCTGGGAGGGGTTGGAGCGGGGCAGCCGAACTGGGGGCATGTACTATGTGTATGGGGCTAAGAGGTTGACCAATCAAGCGCCTGACGTAAATTGATTGGCACCGCGCCAGGGGGAAAATGGGGCAGCATTTGGAGCGAACGCAAGATCGTTGGATCTCGTTTTTCTTCTTTTTCTTTTGTTATATATCAATTAGAATAGAGAATTTGACCTTTCAGCTCAGCCGCATGCGAAGCCGACTCGATTACGATTACGATTGCGATTCGTGCGATTCGTGTGATCGCGATGCGATCGTGATCGTTGCGTGGGCGTTGCACATAAATCACACTTAGAGGGCAAAGTTGTGGCATCAAATGAATGAGAAGCCGCCACGCCTACCCCACTCTCCCTCTCACTCACTCACTCTCTTAATTGTTTAGCTAGCGCATAAAGCGAGCCAAAGTCTAAGTGGGCCAAAGTCTGCGCTACCTTAGTTCACGTAAACTTGGAGCCAAGCTGTGAGATGTGCGCCAAAAATTAGCTGAATCTAATGTTAGAAATAGCTAACAATAGCTTCATTTAATTAGCAAGCTACCCAGATAAGGTTTATTTGATTTGTTTGTGGTCAAAATAAAGTAATTTAGACTTTATAGCAGTAAAATATAAACACTTGTGGCATCAGTCGCAACATTTTTCAATGCAGTGCTTGAAGTCTGAAGTATTCGCATTCAATCAATTCGTCATTCAAGGCTTCTGCTGCACTTCACATGACTAGCTAGTGATGACAAAAAGCTAAACTACCGTTATCGATAGGCAGCAAACAGGGTTGCCAGCACATGTCATTCGTAAGCCACATAATAAAAAAACAAAAGTGAATATGAAATAGCTAAGAGAAAAAGTAAAAAATGGCAGCCAAATATGATCAAAACTAGCCAGATTTGCAGTAGCCGAGCTAAGCAGCAAAAACATTAAAATTTAGCTAGAAAATAGCTGAAATTGGCAACACTGGAACTCAACAACTTGGCAGCTGTGTGTGCCACGCAGCCAAAGCCTTATAGAGCAAGAATTAGTCAGTCGTCCAAGTCAGACAATTTAATGGACGCTTTTCGGAACATTTCCATACGGAATGAGACGTCAAACAGCAAAAGGCGAAATGCTAATGCCCAAAAAAATATATATATATATATATATAAATTTATATATGAGTATAAAGAAGCGAGAACTGCGCATCTGCTCTTTATAATTTATGGCCAGTTTTTGTTGTTTTTGTTGTTGTGTTTTTTCTGTTTCTGGCATATATAATTTTAAAACAATAAACATAACAAAAGCCGGGGCGTGACAACTGGAATGGAAACCGAAATCTAACCAGATCTAACCCAACCGGAGAGTGAGAAATAGTTATAAAATGCCCAAAAACCCGTACAACTGGCTGGCCCTCAGTTACAACTTGGCCAGCTTGGCCATCTAATGCTTCTGGTTTAATTAGGCTTAGCCCGTTTTCGGCCTGCTTTGCTTTGGTCTGCGTCTGGGCCTGGGCCTGGGCCTGGTCCACGCACTCCACAGTTGAAGGCCTGGCCACGTCGATAAGATATGACCAAAATACTTAGACGTATGTGTACCTATATCTATATATATATATTTATATGTACATATATCTATATATATATTATAATATGTGTCGGCGTGTATTGATTGCCTGGCCAAAGTACAGCACCCATTAAAAAGCCATTACAAAAAAAAATGGAAAAATGGCAAAAAAAAAAAAAAACAAGTAAAGTACATGGAATATAAGTAACAACAACTTGTGGTCGGGTAGACGACGATCGCAGCTATCAAAAAACAAGTAAAAACAGTCTAGACAAAAGTTGCCTGACTAGAAGATACCCTGCCTGCCAATGCGTTCGAGCTGACAAGATTAAAAATAAAAAAAAAAACCTTGACTTTTTCTATAAAAACACGATTAATTTGTCAGCATTAATATATAACAAATCCGCATACCCAAATTGAACTATTCTACTTTCTTATTTCCCGAGCTATACAAAAAACATAATGCTTGAACATCGATATATATCGACGAGCTGAAACTATGGCATGCCTACAACAATTTCATATGGCTTGGACAGCACCGAGTTCCGATGCACATGTCATCTGTGTCAAACGTCTTTGCTTGCTAACATTATAAAAGCTTTTCAATTTACAGGGTATACAAATTATAAAAAGACCAAAGGCTCGTCTGGCAGCGCACGGGAAGTTAATGCCCAAAAGCCATGTCTAAGTTTGTGTCTGCCCCGTTTTGGATTTCCGCTGCATGTCGACGACATGTGCCACATATTGACCCCCCCCCCCCCCCCCCCCCCCCCCCAACTACCGAAGACCCCCTCTTTAACGCGCCCCTCAACTGCGAGCTGATCACTTAAAGGGTTTTGGGATTGAGCTGTATTTGCCCATTGATAATGAACACCAATTATCGTATTGGACGTTTGTTTGCATTTGGCTTTGCTGCTTGGGGCTTGGGGCTTGGTGCTTGGCATGCAAACGGCGCCCCAATGCCTAAGCAGGCACAGACCCAGACCCAGACCCAGAGCCAGACCCAAAGCCAGAGCCAGACAGACGGCCAAGTAAAGGGGAAGAGAGAGGGAGACCCAGTGGGAAGCATGTGACCAAAAGCCAATACAAGACTATTTGACCGTGACTCAGTTTTTGTGAGTAATTGATAAATATTTGCCGATCTGATGCATTTATTTGGTCTTGTCTTCACAGTTTACATTTCCCCGTACAGTTTGACTAATGCAGTGACATGAATATTTTCCAAAAAAAAAAAGAGCGAAGAAGCAAACACCAACTGAGTAATCGACCCATCGATGAAACCAATGAGGAAACTTGATAGCCAAAGGGATGCACAACATTGGCCACAACGACAAAAGATATTAATCGATAACAGTTGACATTAACAGTTGCGGCAACAATATCGATAATGTTATCAGAGAAAAATTTGTTACGCTTATCGTAATGCCTAACGATAACAGCAAGTCATTAACAAAGTTATCGATTACACTTAAGTAAACGATTGGCAAACTAGACAGCTAAGACGGCAAAAATAACAGTAATGCTCAGCGATTAATCGAAAGCAATCGATAGTAACAATCAATCGATATAGTTATCGATAAGCCTGTACTTCTGTTAAGGCTGCCAAAGCCAACTACTTGACTCCGTCAGCGCTTAAACCAATTGGGAATTCTAAATGAAATGCTTTTCTGTTGCCAGCACGACTTTTGCACATGTAGGCGTATTCTTTATGTCAAATTGCCTATCGGCCAGCTGCTCAGCAGCCGCCCAACTAGGTAAATAACAATCAAATTTATAGAAATGCTCAAACTAGTGATATATGTGTGCCATAAATTCGCACTCTATACCACCTGCCAAGAGGAGCTCAGTTAATAAGAAGTGGAAATATAAAAATCTAGTCCAATAAAATGCCATGCAAAATATGTAAATGTATAACAATAAATTAAGTTAAGTGCATGTTTTACATTTTCCAGCACAGAAAAAAACAGACTAGAAACAAAATTTATAAATTGAAATCAAAAATGAGAAAAACAAAAAAAGATAAAAACAAGAAATAAATATGAATACGAAACCGAATCAAGATCTTTTGGCACACTTTGCGCATAAATTTCGGACTCATTGGGTGGTGCGGTATATGCATACTATATAGTTGCTTTAGCTTTTAGGTGGGCGTTCAGTCGGAAATATGGCAAGGTCGAAGAGGAGGGGCCGTGGGAGAAGGGGGCGGCCAGGTGTGCTGATACTCTGGCGCTTCAGTGGGAGGTCGGGGCCTGTTCTGTTCGCTTTTGTTGCATCGAATCGCATAAAATCAGCTCGTCATTATTACAGTAATTGATTGATTGATTGACTGATTGATTAACTCGCACCGCTCTAATTGAAAGCTGACCGACGCTCGCTGGCGCCCACAATGGGGCGGCACGGGCGATGGGCGTGGCAGCGCGCTATGATCACCGTGCGCTCAATGTCGTCGCCACTCAGTTGCAAATGAAAGCTGACAATGCGTAGAAACACCCACATAGATCTATTCGTAGTGCCCGAGGGGTAAATGGGGGCTAAGGGGCTTACGGGGGCTACGGGGGCTACGGGGGCTACGGGGGTTACGGGGGCAACAAATGCAAATAATCAAATAAAAGGCGACAATAGAAAATAATTTGCAAATGCAAAGCAAACATTTAACAAATAATCAAAAGCAGTCGCCGGAGCAGAGGGAGGGGGAGCATGCTTTTGTGGAGGGGGGACGAAGCATACAAATAAAACAATATGTTTTGTCGTAAAAAAAAAAAGAAAAAGAACAGCAACAACACAAAATAATAAAAAAAATGTGGTAAAAAGCAAATGAAAAGCACTTGACAAAGCGAACAATGGCAAAAAGCAATCATAAAACAAAAACAACAGAACGGAATTTGGAATAGTTGAGGGTTACGAAAGGGGGCGCCAGAGAAGTGGCTGGAAACAGAAGGCGCACAGAGCTCTGCATGTCAAATACTCAAGGATTAATTGATATTTCATATGGGAAATGGTCACCAATTATAAGAACTAGCCAGCGTAACTGACAGCTGCGCAGTCTCAGCTCCATCAAATTTGGTATGAGAGTTATATGCGTTAATGCGAGCCAAATAATCTAGGGTTAGGCAACTTTTTGGAAAAGCATATGCACTATATGACATAATATATGCAGTTAAGGGCAGGCTTTGGAAAGATATCAAGAGATGACACACGCTAAGCTAAGATTTTCTTATAAAAAAACAAAAAATAGCACTATCCCTAGTTGCTAATAACTATCGTAACTCAGAAATGAACAGGCCAAGCTATGCCAAATTTTGGGTTGTCATTTCTAGCAGTTAATAGAAGTGAAATTCAGTTGGGTTGGAGAAGTTTTGGTAAACCTACGCCCAGCTAGACTCCGGCTTTGACATGATATATGTGCATTTGGCAACTGAAATAATTGCCAGCCAATGTCAGAATGCATTCGGGCTCATATCGAAACAGTTAAGAGCCCTTAATTGGCGACTACGAAACGTGCTGGGATACTCGTAGTTTTTAGAATGTCGCGACGTCAGTTCGGTTTGCTTTGAAGCCCAACCAATTGGTATGCATTGGACGGAACCGCCATAATTATTTTACCAGTAAATGTCCATGCCTATATAAATATATTTTATGATATTTTAATTTATTTCTTGAGTGTATTCTTAATAAATTGCTTATTGCTTATTGTTTTAAATGAGTTTTGTTTGTTAATTAGCCAGGCAAAAACAATATGCATTAACTAAATTAAAAAACATATTTATTGTATATACATATAAATCAATAATAAATTATTGAATATATAAACGCGATACGGAAAGACAAGAAAGAGCTAAAGCTGAAAGAAGGGAAATAAAATATCAAATATAAAATATCAAAAATAAATAAATACATTTTTTTTATGTTTTGCTGAAGAGAAACTAGTTTGCAGCTAATGAATGGCCAAGTGGCATGCCAGTGTGCGTGAATGGGAAGTTGCAGATACAAAAAGTATCTAAATACACACGCACACACACGCACACACACACTATGTGTAGAATATGGCAAACGAAATGCCAATGAACCAAAGAGGCCAAAACACTCAGCGCTGGATTTTTATTTGTTTTGAATAAATTATGAATGTTTGCCAAATGGCCAAGAGAGCTCGAACCGGCCGCCGCTAGAGAAATGTACACGACTTATGGCCCAATCAATGGGCCATTTGAAAGTCAAACACAAAGCTCGCAAATCTGCAAATGGGCATCGGCCCTGCCCAAAAGGAAACAAACACCTGCCCGCCACCCCACCCCGCCCCACGCTGGCAAGCAGCAACTGAGGCAGCAACCCTTGGCCTAGCGCACACCTTTGTGCCAATTCGGTCAATGTGCCAGGTGACAAAGACGTCAGCGAAGCTTTGGACCGAGTTCTGCGTCGTAAATGTGACAAATAGCTAAAGTTTTAGCGCATTTTTCTTAGTCTGGCACACACACAAACACACACACGCACAGCTAGCACCCACTGACAAGAAGAACAACAACGTTAAGGTAACAAAGTGTAACAAAGTTATAAATCCAAAAGTTTGACGCCCACGTCAAGGCCGCAGCTAATTTGCATATCTCAACTCAAACACCGAAACACTCAAAATACTTACTTACTTCTAGCTATGCACTCATACCCATTCATTTACAACGCTGGGAACACACACGCATGCCCTCTGCGGTTCGATATGTGTGTGTGTGTGGGGCTAATAAAAGTCACGGGGTATATTCCTTTGATGGGACGCGCTTACGCCCAAAAATGTGTCAGTTGTAGGCCTTCGAATATTGGTCACAAACTTATATACTTATATATATATATCAGAATAATTATATTATATGTATTAGGCATATTTGGTGTATGCATATATTGCTTTTTGAACAAGTTCTGATTATCTTTTGTCCGATTGAAGGCGGCAAATCGCTTTTAAATCGAACCGGTTCCAATTTAATTTTGTTTTATGCATCGAAACTTTAGCCAAAGCAAAGCCGAACCTTTTTCTTTAACCTGGTTTGGTTTAGGTCTGACAGCTTAAAACAGAAAGAGAGAGGGAGCGGAAGGGAGGGAGGGAGGAACCTAGTCTCAAAGCACAAACAACTTTGGCTCCAATCATTCTAAAACATATTGGATATTAGCCAATTTTGGGTAGAGCTCAAATTTAGCCCGCAATTTCCATATGAAAATATCGACGTCTTACAATATTTACAATAGAACGGGCAATACGAAATTCAAATTTGAATTGTTTCAATAAAAACTAAAACCTGCCTTCATGCGTTGTAAATCAGCTTCGGGTGCTGCACGTTGAGCCAGAATGTTGGTTCAAACCGTAAACGAAACAAAAGACTATTATGCCCTGTACTGAATGAAAATGGCTAAAATAGGTTATATTAGTTTTGGATAAGTTCGTGCAAAAGGCTGAAGAAAGCATCTCGGATCCCGTCAGGAAAATATAATATATATATCATATATATACTAGCTCTTAAGATATGTCAGATCAGTCAGTCTGTCAATCAGTCAGTCAATAAGCGAATCAATCAATCCATCAATTTCATATGTAGAATCAATCTGGTCCGTCTTAGGAATGTGGAAAATATATTCTCGCATATCATAAGCAAAAGGAATTTTTTTCATATCTCCTAAGATGTCTTTATTTCGATGAGAATCGGGAGGCTCATAGCTTTTTGATAAAATCGATATATATATAATAATAATTTTGTTCAGCATAACTTTATATATATATATATATATTATTGCTCGAATACCACACATATTTGTGCGCCATAGTCGTGCACGCCCGTCTACAGCACTTTTACTTGTTCTGGTGCCCGACTCCAGGTCCAAAGTAAATAGTCAGTGTGCATGTGCACGTGTGTGTGTGTGTTTCTATGTAAATGTATCTGACGGATCGGGTGTGTATATATGCATGTGCCTATATGCCATGTATCTATGTACTTGCTTTATGCTGCCCCTGTGCATGTGTAACTAAATACAATGCAAATTTAATTCCTCCGAGTTGCTCTTGTTGTTGTAATTTAGTCCAAAAAATAAAAGACAACAACAGCGGACTTTGAAATACATTATCGCGCACACGCATGCAAATAATACACCCCCGTGACGCTGCTGCAGCGGCATAATTAATTAGTTGCCAACGGTTGCCCGGTAGTCGCTGCCCCCCCCCTCCCCCTGCCACCACCCGCTGCCCCTCCCCACCATCCACCCGGAGCTGCGACGCTTGTGCTAATGAGTCCATATTGTGCGAAATAAAAAAAAGAGACATTGAAACTAAAAAACAAACACAGCAGCAAAAAAAAAAAACAAATTAAAGCACAAGAAAGCAGCACTGACCGAAGCCCAAATACCCTTTCCGATTGTTCCTATATGAGTCATATTATAAAACAGCTCGATTTGGGGCTTTCAGATATGTTGGCAGCAGAAACAAAGCTTGATTAAGATTTCTTGGGAAACAGAAGGGTTTTGCACATAAAAATCAATTGTTGACCGATTTGTTCATATACGAGCTATATCATATAGCAAAAGAGCTAGCTGATAAGATGATGGCATAGAGAAATGTTGAATAAATGTCGAGTTGGTTAAAGATGCTCTTGAGGAGCAAAAGCCAGATGTTATATAGTGATACGATCCGGCCGACAAGTATCATAGTTTGCATAGAAACCGCCGCAGCTGCCAAGATCAGGAGTTACATGATGCTTGACAAATTTGTAGTACCCTATACGCCCTATGTGCTGTTAACAAACACTGGTCGAAACCAGAAAGTGAGCGAGCCAGCGGCAGGCGGCGGGGAGTAGGGCGTGCAGCCAGGCAGCCAGGCAGCAGAGGAAGCGGCAAACGTTGAACGCTATTAAAATGGATTCCCGCCGGACTTCCTGGCCATATTATATTACCAGCTGTTTGGCTGATGGACATGACCCAAAAAACCAGCGACAGCAGCGAGAGAGTGTGAGAGTGTGAGAGAGAGAGAGAGAGAGAGAGAGAGAGAGAGAATGACCCATAAAAGACAATGTGCAGCGACAGCGGCGAAAGTGACGGCACAGGCGACAGGCGAAAGACAGCGAAAGCAAACCAAGCAGAAACCGTTGCGAGGTGGCTCTTCTTCTTCTTTTTGGAAGCCAAACCTAGAGGCCGCGCCCTTACACACACACACACACACACACACACGCGCCGAGAGAGAGAGACACACACACACACAGACAGGCACACGCACAGTGGGACAATGGAACGGCTGCATTAATATGATTAGCAGCCAGGACGCAGGGTAGAGCGAGGGCGGGGACGGGAACGGGGGCGGTGTAACGTAAGCTAATGCCATTTCCTGGACGCGGACACGGGAAGGTCACTGGGCGCTGGCCGAACGCCTGCCAGCTGGCCATATGGCCGCAAAAGCCAGCGGCAATGCTTAGCTGCAGCCCACGTGTGCGCAAGCAGCCAGCACCAAGATACAAGATACAAGATACAAGATACCACAATATAACAGATACAAGATACAAGATACTCGCCCAACCAAGTGCCAAGCGAGTCTCGTGCAGTCGCGCCGGCGTCGGCGTCGGCGTCGCTGCGGAAGTGCAGCCAAAGCCAACGCAAAATAAACAAAATAAAAATGTTTATAAAAAAAGTTAAAGCAAACAGCTCGAAAGAAAAAAAAAACAGTTTTCAATATGGATTGCGGGCGTAATTATGCAAATATGGTCACTCTTAAACGAGCTGCAATTTTGGCAAGGCTAAAATTTGTTAATTAATGTAAACGAATAATTACGTTAATTAACATAATGTCAGTGTGTGCACAATTATTCAAGTCTGGTTCCAAGTAATTATAGTATCATACACGTCTGGTCACACCTAATGTGCTGTGCAAGTCACATACAATTCGCCGGACTCTGGTCACTCTAAAAGCCTTGTTAGTTATTCAATACAGCACAAACTTATATCTAATATTAAAACTGATCTTAGCTCTAAACACTAACCACCATAAAATGGTCACCCAATGAAATATATTCTTATAAGTCTGGTCACTCTAAGCCAGTTAATTGACACAATGTGTGCATAGTCTCTATAAGTCTGGTCAGTCTAATCAACACAAGTCTGGTCACTCTAACAGCAACTATAATTAAACGAACGTCAGACATCATTATGGAGCCTGGTCACCCTAATCAACTCAGTTCAATCAAATGTATTAGCCAAATCCATTACTGAAGCTCGTTAAGAGCTGGCAGACCGACCACCTGTTATGCAGGTTAGAGCCAAGCAGACAATGCAGATACAATATCTTGGCTAGGTACAAAACCTGAAGAGGCAGCATTTTGTGAATAGATACATGTATATATATATATATATATATATATATGTATAGTTAAAGCATAAACAAATACAACATTCAATTTCCCTATGCAAATGAGCTGAGCACAAAAAAAAAAATAAATAAATAAAAACAAATCTTAATTTTTTTTTGTCGGCTGGCATTTGCTGCTGCCGTTGCTCTTAGACCTTGAACAAGGTGAAGTTGATTGTTGAGTTGTTGTTGTTGTTGTTGCTGTTGTTGTTGCCTTTATATATTTTTTGAAGTTCAAAGTTAATTTGCGCCAAAGCAAACGAAACGAAAAACGTGGCGCAAGAAAAACGAAACGAAACGTAACGAAATGTCGGCAGCCGTCGCATAAACAATGCTCAGATAAAGATACAAAATCCAATTGCTGAAAAATTCACACCTTCGAGCAACTAACAACAACAACAACAACAGCAACAACAACATGCAGCAGCAGCAGCAGCAAGCGCCTCATGACTCGCGCACAACGTGGCGTATGCTTAATGAAAATCACTTCTGGGCATATTTCTGCAACGGAGCGGGGAGGGGGGGGGGGGGGGCGCAAAGGGGCGGGGCACAACGCGGTCTGAAGCGATCAATCACAGCGAGCATCACATGAGCGCAACAAAACAACTTTGTCAGAGTTCTCGAGTTCGAGTTCGAATTCGAATTCGGAGTCGAGTTCACACCTCACAGATACAAAGATACAGCGACTGCTCGCAAACTAAGATACAAAGTATCTTCAACTCTCGACAACAATGAAAAACAAGTAGAAGACGAAGTAGAAGAAAAAGAAGAAGAAAACACTTCCGCACAGTGGGCGAGAGACAAGTTCCCACGACGCGTCTGACGATCAATTTGTATTTTTATATCTAGCCCAGCAGAGGGTATTGTTAGTTAGTGCAATATAGACTATATATAATATGCTTATCTAAAGGGTATATATATTCCTATATCTTGAAGAAGCTGAGCAATTGCGAGCTACACTCTTCATTCAACATAACTGTGCTTCCTATAAGGGAACAAGCGGACTGGAATAGAGGGTGTTTAGACTTCGGCTTGCACTTGAAACTGTTGTGAACGACTCTGCAAGCACTCTGCTGCCCTTTTGCCATTGCCCGATCGAAGAAATGCCAATTGGATTTCCCCGAAAACAGCAACAACTTTTGCAACTTGTATGTGCCAAGTGCAATTTAAGTTTTATTGTTGTTTGTGGTGCCACGTTTTGTTGCATGTTGTTTTAACCGCCCCAACAATTTGCCAACAACCCCGCCTAACAGGCGGTTGGAGTTGCGGTGCAAGCCCTTTGGCATGCGGCTAATTTGCGGACAGGCGAGCGACAGGCGGACGCCTGTCAACAGCTACACACAAGCCGAGCGATTATATTGCTTGAATACCCTGTAATTAGGGCATTTGGCGGCAGACCAAACTAGCTGGACTCTAGACTTATGCACATGGAGATAACAAAGATAGATATAAAAATAGTGTATATACATAGAACGGCATTTCTTTTGCCCAAAGTGGAAACCGTAAAAACGGTTAAGAATATTACACAAAGAAAATACAGAGAAAACGAGAAGAGCAAAAAAGTTTATGCACCCGCAGCAGACAGAGAAAGCGAAAAGTAGAAAAGAAAGAGAAGGAAGAGAAAGCGGAAAAGAGAACAAGAAAAGTGTGTCTGCGCTCGAGAGAATAACTGTAGCTTGTGCACTGCAAAACGTTTAAGAATGCAGCACAAAGAGGAAATGAACAAATCAATTGCTCAATTGCTGTTTGCCATCGGGGAAAACTCCACACATTTTTCCAATTGACGTCTTTTCCAGCTGCTGCTTAAACAAATCAAATTGAACGATTCGTGGTGCGTGTGCGTGTGTGTGTGTGTGTGTGTGTGTGTGTGTGTGTGTGTGTGTGTGTGTGTGTGTGTGTGTGGTATCTGATGCCAGAACACCCTTGACTTGTCTCAAACATTTTCGTGTTGCGCAATGAATGTATGAGTTGGATGCGTTGCGACGCAGATACAATTTGTATCTGTATCTGTTGCTCTCCACTTTTTTGTACTTTTGTTGTGTGTTTTTTTTTTTTTGCCAGAGTTGACAAATTGCCTCGGATGTTAACAGCGGCAACAGCAAGAGCAACAACAACAGCAAACATTCGACCTTGTCGCTGCATTCTCGCCCAACCGAAAGCCCGTAACGATCATCATTTTCCAGCCAGCAATTTGTTTAGTTTGTTTTTTTTTTGTGTGTCCAATTTTCTTTGTTTTAAATAAATTACGTATAATGCGAGCTGATATACGTTCTTTTTTTTTGTAATGCTATTGTATTTTTGTTCACATTCAAGCCAAAAAAAAAAAAAAAATTATTAAAAAAAAAGGAAGGAAAAATATTAAAACAAAAATTACAGTTTTCCCATATTTAAGGCAACAACCTTCGGCAAAGGTTTCCCTACCTCCCTACCTACCTCCCTCTGGCCCGCTCGCCCTCTCTCCCTCTCGCTCTTCCGCCTGCTCTGCCATATGTGTTACGTTTAATTGTTATATAATTAAGATGCGCGCTATTATTATATATACTTAACTATTTTGAAGCGTTTTTTTTTTCTTTTTTTTTTGGTTCTTTTTTTAATTCTTTTTCCATTTGCTGTCTGATTTTATGGCTCAAAAAGCGTAACACACAAAATCCAAATCTAAATTCACATAAAAAAAAAACACACACACACAGAGAAACCAAAGCCGCCAACGGGGAACGAGCCCTGCCCACCGCAGCGGAAAGTCATTTTTTTTAGAGGGGGGAACAAAAACAACAACAACAACAACAACAAAAACACGCACAAAGCTGAACAACATTTTTGGTTGGCATTACGTTTGGGCATTTTGTATACGGGTTTTCTAATTGCCCCACAGCTGTGCGCTGTAAATTGTGAGCTTCTCGAGGTCTGGCCCCAAAAGCGAGAGCTCTGCGAATTTGGAGTCTACCTGGAGCCGACTATCGCCCCTGCCCCTGCCCCTGCCCCTGCCTCTCTCACCCTCTCTCCATCTCTTTCACTGGAGAACTTGACTTCATTTTTACAGGCCCGGACAAAGCTCGTTAAATCACAAACACACACAAGTATGTGCGTGTGTGTGAAGTGCTGCCGAGTTGTGGGTTTGTTGAAGATGTCTACGCTGATAACTGGCCCTAACTGGCGTCTCGCTGCGCACAAACCGCAGTTAACAACATCTTAAGACCAGATCTTACCAAGTTCCAAATGCCAAGCAGCCTTTACTTGAGCCAAGTCTCCCGAAGTTCTGCGGGCAGAGCCGAAATATGGCTGTGGATATTATTGTATTCCTCCGAAACTCTTGCGGCCTCATAAGATGTCCGACTCTGTGAACCGATCTCCTGTTGGAGTTCTGTGCATGAAACATGGTACCGCGCCTTGTCCAAGCCCTACTTAGTTTATATACCGATGCGTGATGGACACAGATAACTATATCTTATAGTTATCATAGAACTACGTTTAGTTCCCGTTGTTCACATTTGGAGATTAAGAACACATTATGATTATGTGGCACATGAATCTGTTCGATTTGTGGCATTTTAGGGCATTCGAGTGCGGCTTGACGTGCTTAAGTCTTTTCTCTTGTGTAAGGCCTTGTGTTGGGGCGACAAGCGCTGCCACGCCCACGTCATATTACAAAAGCTGCGGCCACATTCGGCATTTAATGAAGCACGTCTCGCTTTCGGGGTTTTCGGTTGTCGTGTTTCGCTTTTGCCTGGTCACATTCGAGGCGTGAGAAGCGCGTAGAAGCGCGTCCCGATGTTTCGGCAACAATTTCAAGTTCAATTTTGGCGCTTCTTCTTCTTGTTGTTGCTGTCGTTGTTTTTGTTGTCGACGTGCAATGAAAGCAAAAGTTGCGTTTGGGCCATTAAAGCGCAGCGGCGCGTAACGCTGACGTCGCCGTCGACGTCGCTGTCGACGTCAACTGCAATTCAAATGACCAAAAATGGGGGTTGGCCGCGTGGCTGCGAGGGTTGGCTCGGCTTGGGCCGGCGCTCGGGGCACGGGCCCCGGGGCTGTGCGGCATGTCAACAGAGCGTAATTTATTGAACAGCATAAAAAGAAAATAAAAACTACGCATAAATAAATAAATAAAACGACAGGCAACAACAACAACAACGACAACTTTTGCGCGCTTCCTTTGCGTTTTTATTATTTGCCTGCCTCATTATTATTTTCTTCTTATTTCTCCTCTATTTTATTCTATTCCATTTTTTTTTCTCTATTTTTTTTTTTTTTTTTTTTGTCAAAATAAATTAGAATTAGATACAGTCGCAGCCAAGCAATGTGTAGATACAGCTACAGCTATAGCTAAAGATATAGCTGCAGATACTTTCGCAGCGCCAACAAATTTCCAGTTTAGCGCCCATAGTAAAAGAGAGCGAGAGGGCGAGAGAGAGGGAGAGAGAGAAGGGGACCTGTTTGTGCGGGAGCGAGAGAGAGAGAGAGAGGGAGAGAGAAGACGACACACATATGGCTGCAATTAAGTAATTTTTGGAGCAACAACAACAAAAGATGATATATGCGACTTGCTAGACACACAAATTCGAATCAACAACAACAAAAAAAAGAAAGAAGAGGAAAATAAAGCTGAAAAGCCAACGAAAATTCGACAATTATATGTAGAAAAAAAAACACAACAAGTAATATGTTCAAATCAAGCTATAACGACAGTAAGATACCCTTTAAAAAATCAAACTTTACCCTTAACAAGTTTTCCCAGTTATTTGGCAAGAGCTAGGGTATATTGAAAAGCAAGCTAAGCCTGACAAATGCGAAACAAAGTCTGGCTTTCAAAATAAAAGAAACCAGGCTCTGACAAAAATCTATAGAAGTTATCAAAGAAGTAAGGTGTGAATATCTTCGGCACGCCGCACATTTAATACCCTTGCAGGCATTTCTCTTACGGTTAAGCTAATATGTGAAAATAGAAATCAGAGAAAAACAAAACATTTTGTCATACAAAAACCTACTCCCATAGAGCTATATACCAGACTCGGCTCCTATATAAACTATATATATATACATATGTCTGCTTCTGTGTGTTACACATTTCATGACCAAATTATAATACCCTCTAAAAGGGTATAAAAAACCAACAACATTTCGACAATTACAAAAAAAAAGCCGACCCCACATGAAATTTTGGGTTGTTTTTCTTTTATGTACATACAAACACATGTGTATATATAATATATATTATATATCTATATAGATATATAGATATGCATCCCCCTCCAAATTTATGTGTATTACACA
This sequence comes from Drosophila novamexicana, assembly GCF_003285875.2. NCBI lineage: Eukaryota > Metazoa > Arthropoda > Insecta > Diptera > Drosophilidae > Drosophila > Drosophila novamexicana. The sequence continues at coordinate 167,319 of NW_020824911.1, forward strand.
TATATTTAGAATCTTTTGGGGCGCGCTCGCTGTTTGTTGTTGTTGTTGTTTATTTTCCAACAACAACGCACCGAATTAAATGTGCTTCAAGGTTAGACGCCACGTTTGAGGCAAAGCAAAACAACAACAAAAGTTTAAATAATATATAAAAATTTACGCCAAAAAGCACACACAACAAAATAAAAATCGTGATGAATTTTAAACAATAAAAAAAAGAAGTTAAATAAACAACAAACACTTAAACAAAAAAAAAAGAAAAGGAAAGAGAGCGCCAGATAAAGCGTGAGATCCGCAGAAAGAATACATAAAAAAAAGGCAAAAGACGAGTGAAAAATAATTAAGAATTAGCAAACAACAAAAAGCGTGTAGAACCTTTTCACTTAAAAACGCTTGGTATACCCCAGTTATATATATATACACTTATACAAATATAGGGTATACGAACTGTCAACCGATATGACTGCAAGCGTCTAAAGTTTGGCTTGCTGCTGAGTAACTTTTTCTGGGAGCGGGAAGAAAACTAAAACAGATCAAATGATGTACATCAGGCAGAAGGATACATCATTGTCATAAATCAAAGAACGAAATAAGCAGATGATATAATCTAATCATCGTGTATCATATTGCAGCCAACATCTATGCCATATATCTTTCTATATACTTTATACTCCCTATATACTACTTTCTGCGATTTGTGATGCATCCTTCTTCCAGCCTTGCTTGTCATACGGTCCTTTCTTTAACTTTAACATATTTGAGGAAATTAATCCTAATTATATTCTCTTAAAGAACAACGAGAAGCCGGTTTCGAGCCTCAGGATAGGGCATGAGTTAATTGTCTTAATAATAAAAAAATATAATAACAAATATATAATAAAAAAAATAATTAGAAAAATTATAGTACTAATTAAAATTAGTGTCTTCCAAGCCAAGGTGCTCAGACTAAGTACTGAGGCAACGCGGCTACAAACCGCAGCCGGGCCCTAGCTAGGGATCTGAAGTTTCCCTTTTACGACAGCAGTCCACCAGCTACGTGACCCGTCTCGCTGCTCACCCCAATGCTTTGCAAGGCTTTGCAGAAGAAAGCGACGGAGACCTTGCCGGATCCAGCCTATTGATCCTTTTACTACGGGTACTTGGATAGATATACCTCAATATCTCAAAATCGAATGATATCGACAAATTATATAATTAAGGAACAAATAACACAAATTACTATAAATATTATTATTATTGTTGTTATTATTATTATTATTATCATTATTAGAATGTTTATTAATATTATTACTATTATTATTATTATTATTATAATTATTATTATTATTATCATTATTATTATTATCATTATTATTATTATCATCATTATTATTATTATTATTATTATTATTATTATTATTATTATTATTATTATTATTATTATTATAATTATTATAATTATTATTATTATAACTATTTTTATTATCATTATTATTATTATCATTATTAATATTATTATTATTAGTATTTTTATTATTATTATATTTATTTTTATCATTATTATTATTATTATTATTATTATAAGTATTTTTATTATTATTTTTAGTATTATTGTTTTTATTATTATTATTATTATTATTATTATTATTATTATTGTTATTATCGTTTTTATATATGGTGTTATAATTATTATTATTTTTATTTAATTTAAAGCAAATGAATTAAATCATAAAATTCTGTTAATTTCATTTCTTTTCTTTTTTTTAATTTTGTTTATTTCCAGATCTGGAATTTAATTTTGATTTATATTTTATTTTATACAAATTCCCAAATATATTATATTTTATTTCCTTTATAAAAAGATGTTCTTTGTGTGGAAAATCCTGGCAGTTTTCTTTGGCATACAGTTAGAGTATTTGCAGTTCGTGTGGACTCTCTTGATTGGCGGCATTTCAGGCACAATGGTGAGGGGGAAGGGGGTGAGGGGGGGGGGGGGGGGGGGGGTGAGGGGTTTACTATATTATTGTTATTTTATGGGGCTTTTTTGGCTGGTTTGCTTTGCTTTGGTTTATTTTGTTGTTTTTTTGCTTTTTTGCCTGGCTTTGACAAATGGCGAACCGGTTTTGGCTCTTGGCCCAGCTCCGTTTCTGATTCTGTTTCAGCTTTAAATTGTATTGTTGTTGTTATTCGTTTTGTTGATGTTGTTGCCCGGTTTTCAGCATTTTTGGCCAAATACAATTTTAATGGCTTAAGTAAATCAACTGCACAGAGAGAACACATTTTCTGTTGCCTGCTCTTGTTCTTTTCAGCATTCGATTTGCGGGTTTTTTTAGTGCCAACCGCTTCTGGGCCAAAGAAAGCGCAAGTGGGCGCAGCCCAACCTCCCAAGAGGGGCGGGGAGGCAGATATATATATACATATATCTCGCTGTAAATGGGCTGCGACTATGGGAAATATGTCTGGGTAAGTTAATTGTCTAATGAATGTGGCCACAATCGATTGTTTGTCTTGATTGCAAAGGGCTTAACGATGCGGGCTACTGAGAGGGGAAGCAGTTAAGCCAGGAGGGTCGGAGTGGGGTAGTGGCGGGAGGGGGGAGGGGTGGGGAGGTCGAGTACAAGGCATGTGACGGCAATTAAATGAACGAATTTCCGTTGAATTGTAAAAGTCATGTTGCTTGAAGAACTTTTAAAATTGCTGATAATAATGAAAATTATTTGAGCAAAATATTGAATACCCTTAATGAGAGAAGAACAAGCAACTGTGCTGCTTCTCTTAAGAGAATGTAAACATGACTTCGGTTCTTAAAGTCCGATCTTGATGACATTTTCAGGGCTTCAACAGGGGCCAAGGCCCAAGACCAGGAAACGAAGGCATGTAGCTGAAAGGAGGGAGGGAGCTAGGAACACATAAAGAAAAGATATAGATACCTTAGAGAATCAAAGATGCCGCCTTCTGAGATCCTTATACACTATCATTATCAATCTAACACCCTCTCAATAGATTGAGTTTAGAAAAATATTCAATTGAACTTCAACTATCTAAAAATACCCGAGTGGATTATTGGATCATAACAATCATTATAATATCACAAAGTGTAAAACGAAATTCCGAAATGTTTTACATATATCGATAAATAACTCATTTATCTTATCGGCATGTTTAAATATTCGCACGCTATCTTTGGCTCTGCCTCAGTTTTCAATATTATGTGCGTTGGCATTGCCTTTAGCTGGTGTTTACTGTACCATTGCACATGCAGCCACATACATTGTATTGAGTTGTCTGTTGAAATCTTTTGGTTTTACTTTTTAGTTTTTGTTTACATTTAGCATCTGCCTTTGCCCGACATATCCATTTATTTATTTATTAGTTTATTTACTTGGCAGCTCGGTGACAATTTCATTGCGCTACAAATATTTCAGGCCAAAAATTAAACAAAACAAAAATCAAAAAAAACAAGAAGCGTTCCCCAAACGAAACGTCGAAAATTCATGTATTCAAAAATGCGCCTTCATAAAGTTTGACAGTTTTGTGTCGTACGAAATTTTTGACAGCTCCGCAGCAGAGAAATATGGATGAATGCACGCATGAATAGTATGTGAATAAGCATATGAATACGAATACGAATACGAATACGAGTCGGGCAAATGTTGAATGAACCGAATGCGATCTATCTCTCTCGCATGCTGCGCGTACAGTTGTGTTTGGCTCAATGCCTCATACACTGTTCGGCTAACGGAAGAGGAGTATATTGGCTTTTTTCATAGTTTAACATAATTGATAGAGGGAGAGGAAGAGAAAGAGAGAATCAGCCTCAAGGCATTGGATTTCACCGAACGATTTTTGATTCCCGCAAATTCTATAGGAAATATGCCCATATCCGTACACTAACATACACCTAGGATTCGAACCAGCTACATTTTCTATTAAAATCACAAACTTTGTTTTCTCGATGGTCTCTTTGCCAAGCTGTTTTGGCCAAAATCATCAGCAGGTGGCGCTGGTACTTTGAGACTCATTCCAAAAATCAAGAAACCGCTTTTGCAGCTGTTCTCAGCGTTAATTAGACTTAACTTAGGGTATCTGGTAGTCGGTAGCTTTGCGTATGTTAAGTCTTCAGCGCAGTTTAGTTGGAACACTTTTGACGGGCTGGCAACTCTGTAATATAGTCGAAATTCTTCAAAATGCCCGCTCGTCAAGGCTGTAAACTTCAGGCCAACTACAGTAGAGTATGTTGATGGGATGAGGGGGTGGGGAGGGAGGCGTTGTGTCGTCGTTGTGAGTTATAAATTGTGTGTGCATATATGTATATATATATATATGTGTGTGTGTGTACATGGTCTGTACTTAAAGTACGCCCATTTTGGGCGTTAGCCTAATGAAAAGGAATATAAATATATAAATGTACATAGACTACATATAGTACATACAGTACATTTAGTACATATTGCACATATGTTACATATAGTACATATGTTACATATAGTACATATGTTACATATAGTACATATGTTACATATAGTACATAAGGTACTATAGTACATACAGTACATATTGTACATATGTAACATATAGTACATATAGTACATTTAGTACATATTGTACATACAGTACATATAGTACATATCGTACATATAGTACATATAGTACATATAGTACATATAGTACATTTAGTACATATAGTATATATAGTACATATAGTACTTATGTTACATATAGTACATATAGCATATATATTACATATAGTACATAGTTATATGTGTGCCATAAAACAAGTACTCGCATAGAAATAAAACACATGTCGCTCGCATTCTCGACGCTAGGACTTTAAAGTGAGACAAGCGTCTGCTAGAGGGGGGGGGGGGGGGGGGGGGGGGGGGGGTGAATGGAAATAAAAATGGAACTGAAACTTGGAAATGCGAATGTGCCATGTGACTGGATAAATTTAGGTTTTGCGCTGGAGTCCAGCTCCCGGTTGGGGTTGGGGTCGGGGTCGGGTCGGGCTTGGTTAGCAGGTCGTGGGCACCAGCTGAGAGAGTGTCTGCAACGTGACGCCGCACTTTTGGTAACATTAGACGCGTGCACGCACACGCACACACACACACACACACACACACACACACACACACAGGCCATGTGCTTGGTAGTAACAGTAACTACGGCGTCTTGGGCTTGAACCCGGCTGCCAACAATGGAAATCATTCATTGCACACACTCGCACACACACACACACACACACACGCACACACACACGCACACACGCACGCACACACGCACACACACACACGCACACACACACAAACACACACGCACACACACACACACACTCAGCGGCATACATTTCTGAAAAGAGTTTTGTGGCTCGCCCCTTTCACATGTGTGCGTGTGTGTGTGTGTGCGAGTATCGAGTATGAGTATGAGTACATGAGTGCATGAGTACAATTCACATGTTTATACTTTATGTTTTATGGACACCCCTTCTCTGCATGAAAAATCCCCCCAGCCTCGCCCCCCTTCCCCCTGGCACGCATGTAGACAACAACAACAAGTCCAAGAGGGTTGAGTTTTCGGCTCCATGGCAAGCGATGGGACAGGGGGCGGGGGGTGCTGGCAAGGGTGTGCGGCTGGGTGGCGAGCAGGCTGTGGTGGACGAGGGGGGGCATTGTCTGTTGAATTTTCCATTGGCATTTTCCGCATTCGCTCGCATAAATCTTGTGCGATAAAATGCGCAGCGTTCAGTTCCTTTTTTTTTTGGGAGAAAAATCGAATAAGTACATATGACAACCCCCCCCCCCCCCCCCCCCTCAAGACCCACCGCCCGATAGGCTTGGCAGGGTAAGAGACTGGCTGCAGTTTATCAACTTGACTGCAGGGGTGGCTAGCAAATACTCTACACCCCCCCCCCCCCCCAAAGGGGGTTGCTTTTGTAGGCAAAATGCATGAATTTTGCGCAGTATTCAAAATGCTCAATAAATTAATGAAAAACGCGATTGCAGAGGAAGAAGTACGCTAAGGGGCTGGATGGTGTGTGTGTGCGTGTGTGTGTGTGCTGCAGCTGATGGCCAAAACAGCGTGAGGTCGGAAAGCGGGGGGAGCGGGGCCAAAGAGGCGTTGAAAAGCAGCCAAAACCAAAAGCAAGAAGTGCGCAAAGAGAAAAAACACCTGTTAGCCAGTGTATAGATATCTGTGTGTGTGCGTGTGTGTGTGTGTGTGCGTGTGTGTGTGTGTGTGCCCTTTGGCAATGGCACGAGCCGCAGACAGTTGCCCGCTGATAATTGCCACAGGCCGCAGGCGTCCGAAACCAACACCCCCCCCCCCCCCCCACCGCACCCCCCCCCCCCCCCTTCCCACCAAAGTTAAGAAGAAGCAGAGGAAGACAAAAGCATGGCAGCCGAAGAAGAAGAAGCAGCAGCAAGTGGAAATTGGCTAAATGCCGCGTGGCCCATATGCAAAATGAAAGGAATTCATAGATTGGATTCTCTATAAATGGAACACAGCTCCACAGAAGTTAAAGAAGAATGTGTGGGGGGAGGGGGGGGGGAGCAGCTGAAGAAGTAAGAGAGGGAGAAAATGAAGAAGCAGCACACAAGTATCTGCAATAAGAGAAAAAGCCTCCACGCATTCGAATATTTAATAGAAAATAAGCCGATAAAGAGAAATAAATGTGCTTCAGATATAATATATATATATATATATATATATATATATATATATATATATATATATATATAAATGTATTATAAAAATATATATACTGAAAGTCAAGACGAAGACGGGCTCTTGAGAACTTTCTTAGTCAACTTCCGTTTGGCCTCAAAACTCATTTTCACGAAACTTTATTTCAAATTCAATTGAGAGCTGTTTCACACTTTTCGTAAAATTCACTGTACTGGGTGGAAAATGGAAGTCAAGTGTGAGATGAGTGGGAGGAAAATTGAAGCAAATGGAAATGCTTCAAAATGGCTTTCGATATAAGTTAAGCAGCTTTATAGATGCTGATGAGCACTTTATAAATAAATAATATTATATTATTATAATGAGATTTTAAGTGTAAGCTTTTTTAAAGCCTAGTTAAGAATAAGCTTAGGCAAACATTTCTTTTGTATTAACAGGAACAGGGCTGTCGCTCCCGTTTCTATAAATCAAGGTTTGCCAACAACTTTCCACTTTTTTGCAGTTATAACTCGTTGGGAATTATAAGCGCCAAAGTAAAAAATTTGACGGCATTTTTGTATTTAATCAGAAACTCCAGGTTCTAATAAAGAATTTACTTTCATTTTGGTAAATGCTTACACTTGACTTGGAGAAAAGAAAATCCAATTAAAGTATTTCCATGTCCAGTTGGACTAATTACGCTTGTACAAAATCCAATTAGAGCGATGACACTTCTGATGATCTATTAGAATATGATATGATATATATATATATATAGAATGTGATTACTGTAAGGATTCAGATAGGAGTGAAAATAGGATTAGGCTGGAAGTGTGGTTAAGAAGATACTTCAGAGATTTTGAACATTTGAATGATTCCGACTGACTGTCAATACTGTGATTAGTGTGATGATTCAACTGTTGGGATCTGAGTATATAGCATTCTTTGGGAATGTTAGTAATATAAGCTACAGTCCATCAAATGGGGAATGGGCAGGTTAAAAAACTGTGATTGCTGTGATGATTCGATATTTGAATAATGGCAACAACTGTGATCATTCCGAGGAGTACGAAACATGATACAAATACTTTAATTGCCACGATGATTCGATATTTGAGTAAAGGCAACAACTATAAACACATTCTGAGGAGTTCGAGACATGATTCAAATACTGTGACAACTAAGATGATTCGATATTTGAATAATGGCAACAGTACAAGACATGATTCAAATACTCTGATTGCCACGATGATTCGATATTTGAGTAAAGGCAACAACTATAAACACATTCTGAGGAGCTCGAGACATGATTCAAATACTGTGATCACTGTGACTGCGATTTGAATACCATTCGTATAGCTAAAACAAATCTCTGAATACTGTGAAACACCCGATTAAGCAGATTTGCAATTCGGTATCTCTCAGCTCGCAGCCAACTAATCCACTGTAAGCCCGGTGCTAATGAAATCTGTCACTGTCACACACACTGTGTGTGTGTGTGTGCGTGTGTGTTTGCGTACTGCAATGTAGACCCATGACCGGGCCTGATGGACGCTGTACTCGGGACTTTCCCCAACCGCAAAGTCTAACATATCACAGGCCCACCATAATCAGCAGATGATTGGACTGGCGGGTTGGGGCTGGGGCTGGGGCTGGAACTGGAACTGGGGCTGGGGGTGTCAATGTTTAACTACGGCGGGGCGAGCGCATTGCGATAAAATGCGCCAGCGTGTGAGTAGAGTCACGTAGTCTAGGGTGGCGGGACCTTAAAAGAGAGGGTAACTCTAGGTCGTAGTGCTCACCTGTTATTGCTGCAGCTGAAGAGCCGGAAGAAATTGTTATTGTTGTTGTTGTTGTTGTTGTTGTTTTCGTTGTTTTCGTTGTTGTCGTTGTAGAAGAAGCCGAACTGGAGTGTGTTGGATAATGATTGATTGTCTGTTGATTGTATTGCTTCGGCTGTTAACCAACACTGCTCACTAACGCTCTCCTATCAATAGCAGCTCCCTAGGGACGCTCTGGTAACTCCGGTAAGTTGCACTTGTGACACTAAAGCGTGACGCTGTTATAAGGCATTTTGGTAGCACTTGGGGGGATGTAACACTTCAAAAAAAATAGTACGATCTATGCGATCCAGGCAGATATATTTCTATATATATGCATACGTGCATACATATATCTGTTTATATTTGATTGGGAGTAGATACAGGTGTTATAGCTCTGTATCCGTTGGAAGCTGCGCCGCGCGCGTTACAAGAACCAACAAATCGACAAAAAAAATATATATATATTTGTATTTCTCTTAAATATTTTATATTGAAACACTAACGGAACACACGATATACGAATGGGGGTTACGAGTACGGTTACGGGTACAAGTACGGGTACGGGTACGGGTACGGGTACGGTTGTTGTTTGAATTGGTATTGGTGTAAAGTACGGGCGTTGAAAAAAAAAACTCAATTCAGTGTTTTGTTTTTGTTTTTTTTTTTCGGGGGACTCTTTGTAAATGTTATTTATTTTGTCTGATTTGTATTTTATGTGTATATTTTTTGTGTTTTTCTCTTGTTTTCAGTTTCAGAGCTGCTCACGCGACGAAACCAACACGTTGAATAAAAGTTCAGGCGAATTTGAAATTCGCTTAAAGCCAATAAGTCCGTCGACGTCGACGAACAGTGGTGGCAGCGACGCCAGCAGCGGCAGAGCCGTGGCAGAGCGTTCTAATGCGAGAGCCGAAAGAACAAAACGAAACGGAATGAGAGACGACGTCGTTGGCGACGACGAATCGAGCTAAAGTCAAATGCAAAGGCGCGGCCCGCCCGGTTGATGTTGTTGCTGCCGCTGCCGCTGCTGCTACTGTTGTTATTGTTGTTTTTGTTGTTATTGCCGTTGCCTTTGCCTTTGCGTTCGCTGCTGGCGTTCTAAGCTCGGAGCAACAACAATAACGGCCACTATAAAAATCTAATAAGAACCTCGTCGGCTGTCCGACCGCTCGCACGTTCGTTGTTCGTACGTTCGGGTTTCTTGTGTGTGCGCGCGCGTTCGGTTCGGGTTCGATGGTGGGCGACGCGCTGTGAAGGCAGCGGGCGGCGTTGCGTTCAAGTCTGGTACACGCAAAGCACTAAAATGCGACGAGGCGACAGTCCGACCGACTGGCCGACTGCTGAAGCGGAACGCTGAAATACGAAACAGCCAACGCACGGCAAACAAATAAACAAACGCTGCCCGCAAACATCGACCCAGTGATGGCGTCGCTGCCGACAACAGCCGCGTGGGCTGGACAGGCCCCACGGCGACGGCAGCGACGACAGCGACGACGCCACTGCCCAGCCGTCAAATGCTATAGCGGGAATGCGATGGAATTGAAATGGAGACGCACACATAAATGCGCCCAAACCAAAAACCAAAAAGCAAAATACAAAAAAAAAACAAATAAAAATGTTTAAAATGTTGCCGGGTTGTTGGGTTTGTATTGGATCAAAAGCTATTGGGCTCCACTCTACATACATATCATACATATTCACGAGCTACACACATATACGCACAAATACACACGCACGCATATATGTATGTATACACAAATGTATGTATATACTAACATACATACATACACTTCTTAATAAGCTTTCTTTACAAACCTTCGGCCGGAAACTCGTTCGCATTATTATTTCGCTTTAGCTTTAGCTTTAGATTATATACTATATTATATATTCAGAACCCAAATCAAATGGCAAACTTTACATTCAGAAAACAACGTTTTTTCCATTACAAGACGAAATTCCGGATTAAATCTAACTTGCGCTATATATTAACATATATTTTAATTATTTTTATTTTTTATGCAGCATTATTTTTAGAAGTTTGTGCTCCAATGCATATAAAGTAAAAGTACAGTTATTTGCAGGAATTAGAACAAACATTTAACTAGACTAAAATTCAGTTTTTTTTTTTTTTTTTCATTTTATTTTATATTAAAAAATTAAATTTTAAATTGTTTTCAAATTCAATTGCATTTTTGATTTCGCTGCTCGAATGATATATTGCGTGTCAGTGTAGCTCTTTTTGTTTTTTTTTTTGGCTGAAACGATTTGACATTGAAACAAGCGCCATGCTGCATACGCATTTGAAATGCAGCAGCGCAGCGACTGCGACTGCGACGCCGACTGCGGTGACCTTGAAAATACATTTCGTTTTTAATCTGCAAAAGGGGCATGCGCAGCCAGCTAAGTGTGGCAAACAGTTATTGCTGCCGCAATGACAATGGAAATGTTGCACAAAAATAACTGTGAGTGTATGCATACACATGTATGCGCGTGTGTGCATGTAGGTGCACAAGCACCTGTGTCTAGCTATATGTATGTATGTATATTATGTGCAATTGCACGATAAGGTTGTGGAACATACCTAATTATTGCATAAACAGCAACAACAATAACAACAACAGGTAAAAGCAACAAGAACAAAGGAAGGCGGCGACAATTTGAAATTGTCGTTAACCTCTGATAAGACGCAAGCTCTTATCAGCTGGGCAGCAAAACGGTAGACGCAGGGACGGCGACGGCGACGGCGACGGCGACACTGTGCGCGGGCCATGGGCGATGTGGCAGCGGCTGAAGAGCGCGCCCGTCGACTAACTAACAATGCACCCTCACACACACAAACACACACACACATATATACATATACATGTATACATTTAGAAGTATGTAAAATGTTGGGGGCAGTCGACAATCAATCAAATGTTTTGATTTATTTCACAAAGCGCAGCAAAGAGCTAAAATTGTGAGTAAATAAATACACACGCACACACACACACACACACAGACACATACGTGATGTGGGCTTGGATTTTCAGGGGAGCAGCCGGCGTAGAGCCGGCAACGGCAACAAGCACAAAACAGAAGAATAACAAAACAACAACAAAAAACGAGTGGGAACGAAACTTAAGAGAGTGAAACAATAACAAAGCGCGCGCTGCTCGTGACTGGAGAGAGAGAGAGAAGAACAAAAACAACAAAAGCGGCGCGACGATATACAACCGGCTGTTTCTGTTTCGGTTTCGGTTTCGCTGAAATTTGAATTCCATCGTTCCAATGCTTGTTTGTCCCACTCACGCGACGACGGGCAGTCGTTAAACGCATTGCGAGAGTTCCTTCAATTGAGCCACATCGTTTGTAACACTCAGCAGCGGCATGCTGCACTTTAAAATTAATAACTTGCATTCCAGTTGCATACCCACAAATACGTATGTATGTGTATACATGCACGTATTCATTTGACACACTGCATAAAATATATATACATATGCCTAAAAGCAATTACAAAAGTTTCACATATAAGTGTATGCAAGTTTCGGTGTAACCGAATGGCTATGCTGCCGTTATGAAAAATTACATTAACAGAGCTGTTGCTGCAGTAGCTGCGTCGCCGTTGGCTGCGAATGGGTATTGACAAATTGTCATCTACAGTTTATAGGACGTTTCTTTAAGTGCCAAAATTTTCAAACTAACATTAAACGACTGCAAAATGTAATTTATGCAAATATTCATTAATTAAAGGAATTATTATTAATTCATAACATTTAGCTTGCTTAAAATTGAACTGTTTATATTGCAATATACAAGCATCTTTTCTGTTAACGGTGAAGTAACATTAACAGCAGCACAAACAATAACAAAATAACATGCTTTTGATAATGTTTTCATTTTCATTGATGCTGCGCTTCCTCCGCAGCACGCACATAAAACGAAAGAGAGAGAGAGAGAGAGAGGGAGAGAGAGATTGGCGCTCAGTCAGATACCGGCGGCAGAGCAGCCCATTGTGCTTCGCTCACATTTCGTTTCCAGTGTTCCAAGGCCGTCGTTTGACGCGACGACGACGGGCTCGGCTAGAGGTTCGGGTTCGCCAAGTGAATGTTCAGAATCTATTTTTAGGCATTGCATCGCGTCATGCGGCTTCGCCATACGCTGGCGATGCCGTGATCGCGTCGCTGATTGGCCAAACGCAACGGACAGAGAAATAACAACAATCGGCGAGCAACGACAACGGCAACTACAACTACTCAGGCAGCAGCGACAAGCACAAAGCACACAGAACAAAAACAAAACACAGCAACAACAACAACAAGAAAAGTTCTATGTCGCCGGCGTCGTTGTCGCTTTCGGCTTCTAATACCGATTTTATAAAGGAATAAAATGAGCATTAAAATCAGCAGCAATAGCAGCAGCAGCAGCGGCAGCGACAGCGACAGCAGCAGTAACAACAACAGATCAAGCAATGACAATAGCACAAATATTGAAATTGTGCAGCGATGCCAACGACGACGCCGACGCCGACGCACAAAGCGTGCCAAAATGTAAACAGCCCATTAGCAGCAGAGGACGCAGCAGCGGCTGCTGTGCGCCTGGTAGTGCGTGCCCAGTGCGTATAGTACACAAGCACACATATACACATGCATATACACGCACACGCTCACAAACAGGTGGCTGTTGCAGAGTTATTATGTTATTTCTTGACTGCGCTGTCGGCGTCGCAGTCACCAAATAACATTCATAACTGAAAATTCTGCTGTTAATGAAATGCAAAAACGTGTTATGTAAAGAACAAAAAACAAGAAGAAGAAAAATAAATAAAACAACAGCAACAACAAACGACAAGTAATTTTAATAGCAATTGCTTGCCACTTATGCATATGTATGCATCTGTGTGTGTGTGTGCACAGTATGCATATGCAAATGAAAATTAATCATTGAAAACTAACAAAATCCATAAAAATGGCAATAATGGGGAGTTATCTAACATAAATACCCTAACAAAAAAACCAAAAATTAAAAATGCAGTTGTAAAAAATTAAAAATGTTTTTTTAGCCATAACAAAGTTATAACTAATAACAAATGCATACAAAAATTAAATTAATGCATTTTGAGATTTTGAAAAAAATACTCATACGACCCATTGCCCAATTAAATGTCATGAATGTGCAGCACAGAGATATGGCTAATTCAAAATTGCGGCAAACAAAATTGTTAAGAAATAAATATGGGATTTTAATCATATATAATTTTGTAATTATGAGATATTTGTTTTTACCGTTTGACAATATTTTACAATGTAGAATTTCCGAAAGCCCAGCAGAAATTTTGTAAATTATTTCGATCTTCTCTTGCGACTTGCGGAAAACTTGGAATATTTTTATTTAAATGTATATTCATATCAAAATATGAAGTATAATAAAATAGTATAAGCATATTTGATATAGTAAAAAAATATTTAGCCATAATTTTGAATGAATTCGGTCTGGATTAGATTAAAGAGATAAGAGAGAGATAAGAGATAAGCGCCCCTTATATACTTATACATACTATATATATGCACATATATACATATATGTAGTATATACCGACTAAAGGATTTAGGCTAGGCTGAACTAATATGCCTTGTTGTAGGGTTAAGCTTGTGCGCCTAGACTTTGGCTTCAGTCTCCCTTCCAAAGATTTCAGTTGAATATACAGTAAACCCTCATGGTAAGAGCTAACTTATTTGGCAAATAATACTGTTTGACATAAATAAAATGTACTTTTTAACTAAAGGTTTTTTACCTTTTTTCTTGCCTGTCTAGAGCTTAGTTTCAGGCTTAGGCAAAATATTTGCACTGTGGCCAATGTGCTGTGCTAGTGTGCATGCCCCGTTTGGCAGGGTATCGAAGCGTTTGTGGGTCGCCTTTGATGCGCCTAACAGTAGGCAGCAGTGGCAGCTGCCCCGCGCCGCTGACAGCTTCCACGAGCTGTTCGCTAAATGGGCGACTATAATTTTTAATAGCTTTTGTTACTCATACGCCCGGTTGGGCACCCCGCAATACCCTACACAACCGCCGTCGCTCGCCTAACTGGCTCGATCGGTTTGGTTCGGTGCGATTTGTTTCGTTTCGGTTGCGCGGCATTGCAATAAATTGTCAGCTATATAGATGTATATATATATTATATATGCATATCTAGATGTAAATGTGTGTATCTGTGTCTGTGTGCGTGCCAAAATGACTTTGTGGGCAATAATTAGTTACAAATTGAAATAGTGTCACATAAAATGCAAACAAAAAATGAAAATTATAATAAATTAGCGTGTTTTTATTTAAGTGCCGCATTTGCATATTGATCTGTTCACTCCGATCCGCGATCTCCACTCCACTCTCCGATCCGCGATCTCCGACTCGACCCGAGTCGAGGCTTAGCAACCATCTTGCCAGCAGGCCTCTCCTCCCTTCTCTCCTCTCATCTCTCCTCTTCCTCATATCCGGAAATGCCAAATGGGGTTGATCTTGCTGAGGAGCAAACATATACCCTACCTTGGCTGTGATCATATTTTGATCAGAGAAAATTCACCAGACTTCAAAACGATTCGAGTTAACTCTTGATCTATCTTGATTACTTACTTCTTACTTTAGATAAAGCAGATGTTATCCATATATTATCCATAATCCACATACTATGAAAGAAAAGGTAAGCTCGATGAATAAATGTGTGTAAATATAAGAAATTGTGGATTTCGAAATGGAAACGGAAAAAAATATATATTGAATCAAGGTTGCAATCAAAATCTGAAGTAAATAGTGAGCATTACGAGACAAACCCTAAGGTAGACATTGGAACCCTGAACCGAGGAACTGGAAACTTTTATTGGTCTTGCAAGATATATTTATTACATTCATAAGATTCCTGGCATGATTTGATTTGAGTTTATACAGTATTCGAAAGCTATCTCATATCTGAATTTGACAATCCTTTTTTTCACTTGTATGTGCATTAAAATCAAGTTTCTTTAACCTAGGATTAGGATTGAACTAGATATCCATACATTGTCATAATCACCAACAAAGTTCTTCTCATAAAAGGAACTACCCGAAAACTTAGCTAAGCTCATTTGAGCCTTAACGCCCGAAGACGCAAGCCCCTCGATCGCCCCCCGCTTTCGACTATATATGGGAATATTTGAATTGTTTTAAAGGGAACATCCTGAGAACTTGGCTTAGTCTATCTGAACTTCAACTTTCCATCACGCAAGCCCCTCGAACACCCCTCGCTTTCGACTATATATAGGAATGTTTGAATTGTTTACCATGTAACTCCCAATAACAATAGCTGTGCCCCAGCCCAGAACAGCAGCAGCAGGGCCAGTTGCAGAGGGAGAGGGACAGAGAGGGGGGAACACACACGAAGCTCGATTGTCGACAATAATTCGAGTCGCAAGGCTGGCGGGGGTGGGGCCAAATTACGTATACGCAGTGTGGCCAGTGTCGAGCTGCCGAAATTTTTGACAGATCACCGTGTCAACGGTTGTCGTTGTTGTTGTTGTTGTCGAACTGAGCTTGTTGTTTACATTGGAAACGAATTTGTTGCTTGTTCAGGGAACAAAGACAAAGATCTGCAGAGCTACCAAATTGCGCCGTATTCATGCCTCCAGCCTCCAGCCTCCGGCCTCAAGCTCTTTGCAGGTACAGCTACAGGTTGTTCAGGCATAGGGCATGCCAAAAGCGATCATAAACAATGCACGATTCTTTTCCTCATTTATTCTGAATTTCAACTATTTTTCAGTGATCGAGAGCTTAAGTGATATTGTCACGGTTGTCACGCTGGACCGCTGGCTACTGGAATTGGCGTCTGCCTTTGTCATACCCTGTAATCATTGAGATGGTCGCGAGCTGTGAGAGCAGGCATAAGCAAATTGAATATATGACCTTTGTGAAAGCAGCCAGCTCTTCAGCCTGAATCGAAAAAAGTTCTATTACAAACTGTATGAACTCGAGAACTATATAAGTTAGACATATCAAATTTGGTATGTCGGTTCTTGATACAAACTATACGAGCTCGGGAACTAGAGCGGTATACCCAGAACTCCAAGAGTTTTATGATAACTACCAGCGCTTCAGCTTGAATCGAGAAAACTATATGAACTCGGGAACTAAAGCATTTTGAGAGTTGAAATTTAGTACGTAGGCTCTACTATACTTATAGCTGCTTAAGCTTCTACTAATCTTGGGATAACTATCAACAGGGTTTCTAGGGTATCTGCCAGTTGGGCGCACTCAACACTGATTAGCACGCTGGCATGTTTTCGTTTGGCGTTTTTTCGTTTTCCGCATGCCAATCGGCAGCAGAGGATGTGAGGAGGGCGAGAGAGGGGAGGGGGGGGGGGGGGTGAAGTGAGGAAGCCAGAAGTGTAGAAATTGAAAAGCAATGTTCGAAAGATTAACACATTGACCAGCAACAAAACGAGACATGGCTCTGGGGGCATTGTTTGTCAAATGAGTCGCAGCGGGTTGGCCCGGGTTAAATGACACGGCCGACGGTCAACCTGTCCCAGAGTCAAGTATTTCATATGATTATTGATTATTATATTAGATCTCGGCGACGGCGACGGCAAATGCCAGAATAGTCAAATCAAATTCAAAGCTGGCAAACACATTAATCACAGCGATTAGCTTGTCAGCGAACACGACTCCTCGCAGCCGAACCTCGATTTGTTATGCAAATGTGATCTGGTATTGGGCTATGCGACTAGTTAACAGCTTTGCTGATCGGCTTACACAAGGCAAAGAACTGCCAGGGCTAAGGTTAAGTGTCAAATGCAGACATCGCCCGATGTCTCTATACGAAATTGGCACAATGTGCCACATTGTAAGGCATTGCAAATGGATTCCCTGCCCCCCCCATTTACCATTCCCGCACACGCTGCCATTTCTCCACATCACATCTTTATAAAGGCCATGCAAAGATGCACGCGACGTTTTTATGGCACATGCAAAGCCATAAAATGTGAATCGCTTGTTTGGGGGAGGGTTGAATACTATGCGAATGACTATGCCAAACTATGTATGTACTATATAGAATATCTATTAGGAATGGCCAGGAAATTGTACATGCCAGCATACAATGTATGCATATCCCAACTGGCTGGCCAGCGGCTTAAAGCGCCACCTGTCGACGGCTGTCCGCAGCTGTCAACTGCATACGGGCCGCAACATGAACGTACTCATTCGGTTGGCCGCCTAGTTTCTGCTTAGATAGTGCATAGGAAATGCTCTGACCCATGCACAAGTATTTTATCGTCGAGCTTGTCAATTCTGCGAAACAGTAAAAATAGTTCTCTCATAATGCCGAAACGACATGCCCCACATTTCTCAATCTAACTGAGTCATGGGCTATATTCGCTCTCAACTCCGCCAAGTATTAAATAGAACTAAATTAGTTTCGTTTGGCTAGTCGCTTATTAACTCGCTACATAACACTCGCTACTCTTTACATTTTGCCTAAGTTTTCAACTCTACTCGTTGCAAATATTCGCTCGCTACATTTTTTATAAATACTCGCTGATCAAGGCTACTCGCTACATTTTGCTTAAGCTTTATTTAACTGTAACAATGTTCATTTATGTCCACTAAACTTTGTTGTTTCTCCTCAGCGCTAGCTCCTTTTTACTCGTTAATCGAAGTCATTTATGCAGTTGTGAAACCTTCTCTTATTTATGTGCCTAACTTATTTTCATCCCAACTATCGTTTTTAGTTAGTCGATAGATCATTTCTACTCATGCTAGATTTGTACTTGTTGCATTTTCTACTCGCTTTCAAATGAACTGGCCTCAAGTACAACACGTAATTATGTTACGCACTCGTTAGTTTATTTACTCGCTGCATTCATGCACTCGTTAGTTGTGGCTCGACAACATGAATGTTTGCAATATTTGCAATTAAAAACTCATTTAGGGGGCATACAAGGACCCAGCAATTGCGACCTTCCCACTTAGTAATCTCCACTTGCTGTTGGTTTCTTTCAGTTTTCTAGCTACTTACGGCGCAAAGCAGCGACAGTTCCCACACGTAACCACCGCGATAAGAGCCACTTGAGCCAGAAGGTGGTCGGCTGGTCGGATGGTTGGGGGTAGGTTCAAGTATCAGCGGCACCAAATTAAATCATTGAGCATTCTCATTCATAACGAAAGCTGTCGGGTTGCCCTATCGCTTGTTGTGGCTTTTATGAGTACGCGGCAATTCAGCGGAAAATCCAACCGATCAAATAGCGAGGGCGAAAACTTGCAACTGCAACAACAACAACTACTCTGAATAGCAATGCAAACATTATTGTCTGTGGGCAGCGGCAGCAACACGCAAGTAAAACGCTTCCGGCCTTGTGCCCAGCTGCATGCCGCACACACATCCACCACCTTGCCCCAAAGGAGAGCCACCAGCTTGGGTTACACTTCGGTTCATTTCCCATACCCTGAACCCATTCAAAATGGGCAAATGGCTTTG
This sequence comes from Drosophila novamexicana, assembly GCF_003285875.2. Lineage (NCBI taxonomy): Eukaryota > Metazoa > Arthropoda > Insecta > Diptera > Drosophilidae > Drosophila > Drosophila novamexicana. The sequence continues at coordinate 186,252 of NW_020824911.1, forward strand.
TGCAAATACATGTAACAAATGGAAGGCAACATCCCTGTATAACTATGTATTCTTGATCAGGCGGACGAGTTGAGTCGAAGCAGACATGTGGAATATTTCGCTTCTTGGTTAGGAGAAGAAGAGTTGAAAAGAAAAGCTAATACTCAAAGCAAGAGCCCTGCAGCTTGGCATATGCACACTTCAGTATGCCAGAAAATGGCATTAAGATCGACCTTAAAGGATCCAAGTTAATCAGGAGCACATTTCGCATAGATGCGTATAGTAGCCTCATAAAAATGAGGCTATCTGCTAGTCGAACACGCCCGACTGGAGCACTCTTGTTTCTTCGTGTCGTTGTTGGCTTTTTCATGGAAAAAATGGCGAGTAAATCGCATTGCTTGAACTGGATCAATAACACGAGGGCGCCCAGGCGCCGCCAATATCGAGGCAGACGCCAGAGGAACCACCAAGGGCGCATGTCAAACAGTCAAACAGTCGACCAGTCTGTCAGTCAGACAGTCGCCAGCGTCGTCGCCCCGTATAAACTTCAATTGCCACGAAATCCAACAGACAAACAGCAACAAGAACAACAACAACAACAACCTGAACTAGAGCAGCGACAACAACAGCAACAACACGAGTTGACAACACGGCGCGAACAACTGCAACTGGTGACCCGATTTCCTTTTTGGCAGTCGCGCTTTCTCAGCTTTTCTCTCAGTCTCTCTCTCTCTCTCTCTCTCTGACACACTCTTCCTCTCTCTCAACTCACTGAAATGAACTTAGCTGAGATTTAAGCTGTTTTCCACTCCTAATGAGCTTTGCTCAATATAATAGTTAATTGCTGCGAGGGTTTATCGGCAAAAGGCAAACCTTTTGTGCTTTATAATTGGATACTTGGCTTGCCATTATATCTATGTCAGTCTATATACCCCGTGTGTACTTATGGGCATGGGCAAAACCTATATATATTACTCGGGTCCCATACATTGCTTATATCTAAACATAAAGCGCAGATGACAACTTTGGGTAGAAAACAAATATAGACTTTATGAAAATAATTAGATTTTGCAAATATTTTCAAGAGAACGAGATACTTACTTTTAAGAATATTTGAGAAACTAAACCTGGGCTAAGGCATGTGAAAAAACAGCTCTACGAAACGCAACGAGTCGAAGCGAATCAGCGACCATTTTGTTTGAGGTCCTGCAGACCCAACTTAAGGATATCCATAGCCATATAATAGTCCAGCCCAGCGAGCATTTTGTATATGTATTTTCATATAGAAATATTTACTAGATCCTGCAGACCTAGCTTAAAGGTATCCATAGCCAACCATTAGTCCAGCCCAGCGAGCATTTTGTATATGTATGTATTTTCATATAGAAATATTTACTAGATCCTGCAGACCCAACTTAAGGGTATCCATAGCCATCCTTTAGTCCAGCCCAGCGGCCATTTCGCTTGGAGCTTAACAGACCTAGTTTAAAGGTATCCATAGCCATATAATGGTCCAGACCCAACTTAAAGGTATCCATAGCCATATAATGGTCTAGCCCACACTCGATTTGCACCTCCAAAAATGTATCTATGCGCGTTTATTCAAGTCCAAGTTCCAAGCTATTTTCGGTGCCTTGAACTAAATTCAAATGCTGTTGATTAACGCCTCGAATCGTTCAATCTGTTCCTAACGAAATGTTTGACAAGTATTTGTTTGCCACGGAGCCGCTCTGCCTTGACCCCGCGCGCGCTGTCACCGCTGGCAGAGGCAGCGGCCGAGGCAGAGGCAGCGGCAGTGGCAGAGGCAGAGGCAGAGTCGACGGTCCTGCACGCAACACGAAAACTTTCTTTCACATTTTTCGACGCCCGCTTTTACGATACGAAATTACGATTGTATAATAAAGCGGTAGGCGGTGGCGACAATGCCAAGGGGGCTGCAGGGTGGAGGGTGGAGGGTGGGCAGCTGTAGCTGTAGCTGTAGTCGGAGCTGGAGCTGTAGCCCCAGGCCAAGTGGGCCGCCATTTTGTGTGCAGACTGCTGGCGCCAGTTTTATGTGCTCGAAAAGCAACACGCGTTTCCACAGAGCCAGCTGCGAGGACTCTGCGAGACGGGCGGACAGCAGGACAGCAGGACAGCAGGACAGCGGGTCAGGCGGCCGGGGGGACACCAGGGGGGACGTTGGGCGGTAGGCGGAGTGTCGACAGCGGATGTGCCGGCGACGCCAGCGCTTGGACTAGGACATAAACTCATTTATTGTGTGGGGCGTAGGTAGTTGGCATGGCCAAGCGCAGGGCACAGGGGGGGAATGGGGGGGGGGGGGGGGTGCCCGTGCTTTGCCTGTGCACAGGCGGTGTACAGTTGGTCGCCAGCCGGGCGTGCGCTACGCAATTAATTCACACACTCGAAGGACGGCACAGGACATTTCCATTTCCATTTCCACATCGATTCCCATTTCCACACGCGGCGCACCGCCTGTCGCCTTTTTATTAAAGGTAACAACAAGACCGAAACAAAAACTTTTCCTTTTCGTTTTATTGTTTGTCGATATGCGCGGTACAGTGGAGAGAGGGGGGGGGGGGCGGTGGCAAGGTTTCCGCATATTTGCGTATGTGATTTGGCCCTCGGCATGTGGCTAATGGCGTCAACAAATGCGTGGGATGCCACTTAAAAGCCAAGCAGTCCTAGTTTAACGCACGCACCCCGCACCTCAACCCCCGTCCCCCGTCTAATTGACACAACGCCACTGCGAAATGTGGTCTCAAGTCCAAGCAGATCGACCCGTTTGATATTCGCCGCGGCACAGACAACGCACAAGACACACAAACACATCTATATACATTATATATATATATATACATATACATATATATATGTGTGTGTTTGTGTGTGTGTATTTATGTATATTCGCACATAGCGAGCAGCTCTCAACATTCGGTATGTGTGGCTGGGAATTGTACTTGCGTAGCAGCTGATAAGGTTGAAATGCTTCGCAGTCCAGTGGCGTGCTCAGGGGGGGTTGCAGTGGTCACAGTTGGCCACGGGCCGCTCTACCGACAGCAGGCTCTAGTATTTACATGCTATCGTTTATTTCAATTGTATTCAAATGATAAGACCCCCCTTTTTGCAGTTGACGACGCCCCTGCGCTTGGTTGTTGCTGTTACAGTTCTGGAAATGCTCCGGAATGTTCTCAATTAAAATGATTCATTTTATATCCTCAACCTATAAGTGAACTTTAAATTAAATAAAGATTACATTTTGCGAGCTATGTGCACGACAACAACAACAACATTGATGACTGGATTGCACTTCCACTTTAAGAGGAAGACATTGAGAGAGCGAGAGAGAGAGAGAGAGAGAGAGAGTGAGTTAGTTCAAAAAAACAGCTGAGTCAATTAGGTAGCAACAATAGGGCTGTAAATTGGCAGAGAAAAAAGGATTTATGGAGAATATTATGACTTGTTGAGCGTATTTTCAGCGTATTTGTGGAAAATAGAAAGTTTATTAAACAAGCGAAGGTTAAGGAAGGTATAGAGAATATGAAAAGCTAGCTGGATAATGCCGGATTCACTAAAAGATACTTGGTATCTGAAAGATACTAAGTTTGCTACAAGATGTTTCGGTATCTGAAAGATACTTGTTCATCCAAAAGAATCTTTGACATCTAAATAATAGTAGCGCATCTGATAGATACCTGAACATCTTAAAAAAGCTTAAGTATCTACAGGAGCCATGTGTATCTGACAGATACTTATTTGCATTTCAGCATCTGAAATATGACTTTATCTTCACGATCATTGTAGATACTTGCTTATTTTTCAGATATTTTTTTAAAATATTTTTGCATCTTTAAGATACTTGCTAAATAACTTGGAACTTCTGAGTTAACTGGGTATCTAAAAGATACTCGTAGAGAGTGAAAGAAACTTGGGTAACTGTAAGATACTTGAATATCTGTGAAAGTGAAAGATACTTGTTCAATGAATTATACTAAGGCATCTGCTAAGATATTTAAGTACATAGAATACTTGATCTACCCAGATACTTGTCAGATACTCTGGCAACTTATAGATGATTGTATGTAACTCAAGTATCTGAAACGTTGGATAACAGAAAGTTACTCAGATGACAGAGAGATACTTGTTAGATACATAAAACATACTTGTGTATCCAAACAATACTTGTCAGATATGTGAGTGTCCGGAATGTATTGCCAAGATGCTTAGGTATCTATAAGATACTTATAAGATACTTGTGGACCTTAAAGATACTTGAAAGTAACTTGTGTATCTGAAAATAATTTGTCATATGTTTCGCTGTCCTATAAATACTTGTTTAATTATCTGATGGATATCTGTAAAATATCTGCTGAAAATGCTGGAAAGATATATTTATATCTGTAGATTTCTAGTGTATCTAGAAGTGCCTCTAGAGTCAGCAACCAGGCTATTATGGAAAAGATTAGTCCGTTAGGACCTAGCTTGAGCTGCGATGGCTCCACCCACTTCTGGATTCGACTAAATTGTGTCAGCTTAGCTCAGCTCTTGAAGCAGCCTATTTCCAGACTGTTGACTAAGCCATATGTTAATTACGGTTGACTGAATAAAAGCTTACAAGGCTGACAGGTTGCTGGAAACGAAAGTCAGAGATTGGTTGCAGCAAATACGGTCCAGGCAGAACCAACACAAATTGCACAAGATAAACACGGGAATTTGAAATTAATATGTATGCCGCTTGATCATAGACCTGTGAGTCAGATCTGTATGGCAATTAGCTAATGGTATAACATGGAATTAGTGGAAAGGAAAGGCGATCGGGTAAGGTAAGATAAGTAAGTAATGATGGATATGATCATGTATCTTGGTTTAAATCCTTGAATCCTCAAATCTTATTTTCAGAGAACAATTATCATTTTAAAGCCGAAGACGGCCTGATCCCACATGATGAATCTGTGACTCAGAACTCTGAAGATTTGTGTAAAGATCGAATTCAATATAGTTGTGGGAGATGAGAAGCCGATCTTCATGACTGCGATTTGATTCATTAGTTGGAAAATCAATTCGGCTAAAGATCAGCAAATATTTGACTGATCACAATGGGAGAATCTACCCTTCTAGGAAAAGTGATCATAATATTAAAATTGAACACGACCTGAACCGGTTATCTATCTAAGCCCCACCCACATGTTGAATCTGTGACTCAAATAGAGAATATAAAAACTGATTACGAACTGATAGGTCACACCTTTATATTGAACCTGTGACTCAGATCTCCGTAGGATCGATTACAATATAGTTGTGGAAGATAATGAGATGATCTTCATGATCAAGGCTCTCGGATGAATTCCTTCTTAATTGATATGTAGCGTAATATATTTTTGGTAAGAAAGACATTTGAATTAAGCACACATGGAGTGAATATTACAGCTGATCATGACCTGAGGCGTCACACACTTGATAATGAATCTGTGACTTAGGTCTCTGTAGGATCGATTTCAATCTAGTTGTGGAAGATAATGGGATGATCTTGATGTATCATGATCATGGAAAGAAATACATTTGACTGAACTCACTTGGAGGAACTTAGTCATATGATCGTCAGAATATAAAAGCCGATCATGACCTGATAGATCACAGCTTGATAATGAATCTGTGACTCAGATCTGTGTAGATTTGTGTTAGGATCCATTACAATATTGTTGTGGGAGATAATTAGTCGATCTGCATGATCTTGTAAACTGGCATTTGGAACGAAAGATCCCAATAGAGGATCTTAGTCACATCTGATCAAGACATGATAGGTCAGAAGCTTGATAATAAATCTGTGACTCAGGTCTCTATAGATTTATGTTAGGACCGATTACAATATAGTTGTGGGAGAGACTGATTATGGACTGACTCAACGTTCGGTTTGGCTCCACCCACCGCAAAGCCAGTTGGCCGGCCAATGGGGTTGACAGCGATCGCTCAAGCGACGCGATCAGCCGACCGATGAGCGATGAGCGAACAGGCGACGAACGACGAGCTTCAGTCGTTCGGCTAACGATGTGAAGTCATTTGTTCAAAATAGCAATAATTACTTAATTCAATTAACTAATAAATTCAAGATACTTGCTCGCGATCGCCGCGATCACAGCTACAACTACTTGGGGCAATAAATTATAAGCGCCCCGTGTAGATAGCTGCAAACAATGCCGGCGCCGTTGGCAGACATTCAGTTGTAATTGCTAATTATAACAAAGCGATAAACTGGGCAGCAAGTGCCCAATAGATCCTACAGAGCCACACGGTGGACCCTTAGACCAGTCGGATCTCGGCCTCTCGGCCTGTCGGCATTGGCCGTGCCACAGATTGGCGCAGCCGACGCTTATCGGTGGCCAATCGCAATTAGGCTGATATTTGCGACTAGCCCCTCGGCGCGGGGTCGCCTTCGGCCTTGGCTGGGGGCAGTACGGGGTATACGTTCAAAAGTCCATGTTGATTAGATTGCATTGGCATTAAATCATGATTTTTTTTAATAATGGTTCCGTTTGTTTCGGCTTTTTCCATGCTGTGTCATGCCAGCGAAATGCCTTCCCGGTCAAACGCTGCGTATACGCGTTATTATTAAACAACAATCGTATTACTCAAATGATTGTAGATTTCCCTTACTTTTTTTTTTTAATTTTGGAATATTTACAAGCTAAAAGGGTCGAGAGAAGGTCAAGAGAGTAAGATTTACTGCGGCACGCCGAATATTCAATGCACTTTTCCATTTTGCAGATACGTGCGAATAGTGAAGCGGCATGTTTCCCATATTTTGCCATACCTACTGTTGACAGATCTTTTCTATGGCAGCTATATGACATATATGACATGATATATGTACTGCCTGCAACAGGAAGACGGACCAATGCAAAGTTTCAAGAGGATAGCTTTAAGACTGAGAGACTAGTTTGCATAGAAAAAGACGGACAGAAGGACAGACTATATCGGACAGATGCGTAGATGGACAGATGGCTATATAAATCAACTCGGCTGTTGATGCTGATCCGGAATATATATACTTTAGGCACAGACAATCCGAAAGGGGAGATCGGTTTGACTGAGATTGCCCGAAAAAACGTTCAGATTTGATCTGGCGACAGGCTAAGCCCACATTTGAATGCCGCGAATGGGCTCAGATTAGTTTTGCGATGGCAGCGACTTTGGCTGAATTGAGGCAGAGTCTAGAAACTTTCACGGCAACTAATGCGTTTTATGTGCCTGGCCCAGAAAACATGTTTGGCCAAGCGAAATTCAAGTGTCCATTTACATATATTCATATATATATAGTTTCCATATGGATATTTCGAGCTTCTGCAACGCCCACGCCTCGGAAGCCTGTCTTAAAGGCAATGCAAATGAGCGAGTCGAGTTTGGTTTTTATGATTTTTACAATTTGCGCAAATTTCAAAACGCAAAAACAAATATCAGAGAACAAATCTGAGGCGAAAATCAATTTCTAGAAGTGTTCAAAAACTTTTACAAAAATAAGAAAAAAAAAAAACAAATGTAAGCTGATTATTTGTTTTTTGTTTTGTTCATACGCATAGAGGTTGTTGAAATACAAAAAGAAGAACAAGAAGAAGAAGAAGCAAACAACAGCAACAAATGATAATTTATATGCAAATTCAAATATTTTGTGATTAAACTGTTTTGCTTTTTTCATTAGCACCCCGCCACGCCCCGAACGCAGCGCCCCGCACCGCCCAACCGCCCCGCCCCGCTAGCTGCTGGCCGTCGACCGTCGCTTGTCGCTGGGCCCAGCGGTTGCCAGTTGGCAGTTGGCCGTTGGTCTTGGCCAAAAGCCGCTCAACAGTTGGCAGCTCTGTTTTTGATTAAGCTCATTTGCATGTGAATGGTCCCTGCTCGGAGGCAGTCCCCTACCCTCCCCACCCCCTTTCCCAACCATGCACCTCCGCTTGCCCCCTCTTGACCGTCCTAGCCCAGTCCCAAAACTGACGCTGGTTTCATGTTTCTTGGCAGCAGCAGGGGCCGAGGAGTTGGTGTCTGGGGAGGGGCTGTGTCGAGGTGCGGCAGCGAGCTGGAGGGGTAGGTGGAGAGTCATGGCGTACCCTGGAGTGTGGTGTAAGGGAAGGAGGGGGGAGGGGGGTTGTCGCATTTAGAGGCGAGCAGCTTTGAATTTCTAATAAGCCAAGTTATTTGCGCATGAGTCAACGCAGCGTCGTCAATAATATCCATGACAGCCGGTTAGTTGGACAAATATTTATAGAAGCATTCGCCGTGTATGTGTGTGTGTGTGTGTGTGTGTGTGTGTGTGTGTGAGTGTGTGCACACACACTTGTTTGATCTTTCAGTTAGTGCGACAGCCAATTGCCAATTCAATAACAATTCAAAAAGAAAAAAGAGGCAGACAGAAAAATACAAATTCAATAAATAAACTCGCCTGCAACTATCCAACACTATGCGCAACACTCCTCCTCATGGGGTCCGACAATTGCCACCCCCCCCCCGCAGTCACCACCCTCCAACAGCTTGGCTGGCAGCTATTAATAGCAGCTGAATCTCCAGCCAATCAGTCTGCGACGACAGCAGCCGCGTCGACCGCTTGGCCCGAGCCACACAATGCCTGATGCTAATGCTAATGCTAATGCTGCTGCTGCTCTGACTCACAATATGCCAAGAATCTCTGCCTACACAGTGGTAGGTTAGCGCAGCAAGTGTCTAACTATGTGGGCTGTTGGATTTTGCTACAGTATTGACATCTATTCTTAAACAAATTAGGAACCGAACGAATCGAACCTGCTTCTAATTATCAAATGAGTAGGGCTCTTTTTTTACAGCAGTCTTGCCAGTAAAACGCTTACGTATGCGACACAAAGAAGAATTGAAAAAAAAAAACTAAGCGGCAACTGTACTTTCCTTGACTCTCGAACATAGTGGAATATTATAGCAGGAGAGTTCTTTAACCAAACTTTTAACCTACAATTCAGCTCTTACAAGCATGGCTGCAAACCGGTTTTGTACCAAACAGATTTGAGCTCGGAATTTTATTTTATATTTTTTGATATAAGCCATAAAAAACGAACGAATCGAAAGCCGAACCGAGCCCAACTTTTGACAAGTTAATTTGGTTTAAATAGATTTGTTACAGAAACATGTTTTACATTTATGATAAACCAAGGTTTTAATCAGAGCATATTGTCAAGCATGTGTAAGGCTGGCTTTAACAACCTGACCTGAAGGCAGCAAGCTGGTTCGAACCGAAAAGCGAACCGCCGAATATTCTTCTGGGGCTTGCAATAGACCAAAGTGCAGCTGGGAATATGCCTTATCGAGAGCGTCGACTAGGTCCTACTAGGTCTGTCGAAAAGGAAGGAAGTAACGCATATTTGGCGTTGCCACCTAGCATAACATAGCTTACCCGAAAGTAAGCTTCGACTATCCTATGAGTCACAGTCTGAAAGGAGCTTGGTCGGCGGGCTGCTTCTTCCGGTGGAGAGAAAGAAAAAATGAGTGAATGAGTGAGAAGCTTCTCGCTGACTGATCCCACCTGACACCAGCCAAGTATAAGAGAGCGAGAACCAAAAGTGAATAATTCACAAATCTAACCTGAAACTCATGACTCATGCCCAATTCGCACCCAACGTCTTGTGTTTAATGCTTGAAGAAAGCGAATATTTGGATATTTGCAAGCTTCATTGTGTGCTGACAAGCCCTCCACAAAGAAGTTAAACTCTCCAAACGGACACATGCTGCAACATGCGAAACACTTAAAAGAGTGTTAAATAATTCCCGTATTAACTATCGATTCATTCATTAACCATCAATCAAATTGATTTCAAAAGCTGTCCATTTTGACGTGAAGAAGGGAATGGAATTTTTGAAGAAGAGAGAAGAGAGAGGGCATCTTTATGTTAAACTATATTTAATCTGTGCTCTACGCGAGCTTAAACTTTGTGGCATGTGAGATACCTACAAATCGACACTTATCGTTTATCGGATGCTTATCGAAAAGTTATCGATGAGAAAGACACACGCTCTATCCAGGAGATTCAGCCCAGCTGTGACCATCAGACTTGATTTAACCGGCCAACTGACAAGTAGCTTAGCCAAGCAATAACAATTTATCGAAATACCTTTCACATCTAAGCAATATATATGCATAAATATAATATAATACATATAGCAGGTACATATAGCAATATAGATATTAGAGCTGGAAGCCAAACAAACATTTCTGATGGTTCAAACCCATGTCTGGCCACATGTCTGATTTCCCATAATTCCCAGATTCAATATATAATCTAATTAATCCAAACTAAATTAATCAAATCATTTTTATTTGTATGAAATTAATTAATTGTATTAACTTGCCTTTATTTGCTTATACAAATTGATTTATACTTTTTATTAAATCCAAAACAAAATTGTAATATTTTAAAGAATTTCTTTTTTTTTGTTAACTGAACCATTTTTTGTAAGAAACACGGTTCTATTCGGGCTTAAGATCTGGTTCTTGGTAAGTTTCATGAATTCAAGTTTTTATTTACCCTGAAGCTGTTTCAGACTTGATTATTTAAAGATTGTCATTTTTGTTTATAGGATTTTAGCTCTTCTCTCTCTCTCTCTCTCTCGCCCTCACTCTCTCTCTCTCCCTCTCTCTCTCTTTCTATTTATACAAAGATCGGATTTGTTTGAGCACTAACAATATGTAATTTAGTTATTAGCAGGCCAGCAAAAACAGCCATTTATCCGTGTCCGGACACAAAGCCCCATCGAGTGCTCTCACTTTTGTTTGTGCCCCGCCCCCTCCACACCCGCCCCCGCCCTGACCGCACTTGATAAGGGGCAGGTGATCGTGAATGCCCAAAAAACGTACCCCCGCAGCAGCTGCGTCCATGCGAGATCTCCGTCGAGCCACTAATGAAGTTACTTAGTATTTGGTGTGGAGAGGGGAGGTGGGGAGGGGTGGAGGGGCTGAAGAAAATAGGAAACAAAAAATTCGCTGCGAATTTCGTGAAACGCAAAATGCCAAAAAGTCAAAAATGCGAAACGCCATAGAAAACATTTTGCAATTTATTTGCAAAGCTCTATCCCGCTTCTTCTCTCTCCCTCTCGCTCTCGCTCTCCCTTTCGCTCTCGCTCGCTCGCTCTCTATCTACTCTGTCACTTTTTTTTTTGGCACATTTGCGGCTCCAGCGAGTCGCGCATTGTGCAGGAATTAGTCAGGAAATTAATTAATCAAAACTATAGCGAGAGCAACAACAACAGCAACAACAACAACAACAACAACAACAACAACAATGATTTCTAGCATCGCAGGCAACAACAATAAAAGCATATTGAAGCGTTCTACTTTGAGCATGCTCGACTCGCCGCTACCCTGTACAATGTGTACAAAATTCTTCATCTTTTAGATTCTTTAAATGTTTTCTAATTAATTACAATTAAACTTGCGTCCTACAAATATTTAAATGCATTTACTTCATTTACTGCAATTTTTAGTGTAGTATTATATATAAGAACTAATCTCTCTCTAATTAATTATATTTAATACACCAATTTGAGCCCCGAATCGAACTATTTCTTGTGCCAAACATGGTTTGATTCGAAATTCAAAAACTTATCAAAAAGATTCAGTTGCAAGGCATATATAACTCGGGTCTCAGACATTGCATATATCTAGGCATATTAGGGTATATGAATATTTTGAGATCCAATTTAATCTATGATTTATCTAAATCCATAAATCCATTTATATGTAAAACATGCAATATTGGTCTGCCATTCCCCAAAAGCTCTCGAGATCGGTCGAAAAATTAGTTAGCATTAACAGTTAGTTAGTAGAATTATCTATATATCGATATGAATATAGACTATGCAGGAACATTTAATTTTTGACACTGCCTAGATTTATGTGCTCTCATATAACCAATAAGTGCACGGCGTTATTTAACACTGAAAGCTAGTTCAACTAGCGTCTGGTATATGGCAATTCACATACCAACTTTGATTGCACGAACTGCTATAGTTCCCGAGATTGTTCAGTTTGAAAATATATATATACACATACATATACACATATATATATTTATATAGAGTCTTGGGGCTATCTTGTAAAGTCCTTTGGCGCTGATCAACAGTTTGTTTACTTTCTCATTGCGAATAGGCTTCCTTCCTTAACGACAAGGGACCGACTGGCAGATACCCTGTGAGCAGTATTCGGCCTCCATTAGTTCAAACACATTAATGAGCTTAATTTTTAATACATGAAAACAAGGCACAGTTTTGCTACACGCTCTAGTCAGCAATGATCGTTTATTAGATACCCTGTACTCAGTTTTAAGGCATGCTTAACTTATTGCATAACTAACCCATATCCAAGCCAGCTGCGTGCTTACGAACATTGTAGATTTCAGTTTGGCAAATATAATCTAAGAATAATTACCTAAAGATACCCTGTACTTGCAGAAAGTGAGTTAAAGGGACTTATTTCCGCCTTACTTATATCTATATAAGTATATATGCTGACACATCTGTCGCATATTTAGCGACACTTTGTGCATACCCCATTTCAGGTTTTTCTTTTGGGGCTACAGGGTATAACGAGAACAACAGACAACACAAAACAAATGACGACGCTCTACAATTTGTTGTCTGTCATTTGTTTATTTTGTGTGTGTGTATCCCCCCTCGCCATCCCGCTACCCCTGCCAAGCCCCCCTCGACCATGCCCTGACCCAGGCAGCTTTTTATTATTGTTTAATTTGTTGCGCTTGTTGCTGTTGCTATTGTTATTGTTATTGTTGTTGTTGTTGTTGTGTCTGTGCGAATAGTTCTGGCTCCACTTATGGCCGCAGACATTGTAGCGCATTTATGTGTGCACGAAGCCGAGTCGCAGCCACCCACCCGCCACCCGCTATCCGCCCCCCTCTTGAGACGCCTCAGGCATACGCCCAACTAATACGCTGGCCCCCTTTGGCCCCGGGGCTCGACTTGTCAGCCTTGAGAGGCGCTTAAAATGTTTTGATTATTGCTTTGTTATTATTACTATTTTTTTTTTTTTTTTTGCCATAATGCGAACGATTGCCAAAGGCAGAGAGTCGGAGAGATAGAGAGGGAGAGAGCTAGATCTTTAATAGGAGCGAGAGAGCAGGCACATTAATAAATTAAGACTTCTAATTTTAGCGAAATTTACATAAAATGCGCATAAAAATCAGGAATAATATGAAAACAGGCTGTGGGCAATACTGAATCCATTTGGAGAGCCTCGAGAGGAAAGATCTTAGAGAGAGAGAGAGAGGGAGAGGGAGAGATAATGATCTTAATATACCCTAGAATAAAAAGTGTCACGAGTGGAGAGATCTGAATTTCAAACAAAGGTTCAAGGCTGTTAAATATGTCCTAGAAGTGGAGAGATCTGCGGTAGAGTTTTCAATTTATACCATAGAGAATGAGTGTCACGATTGGAGACTTAAAGGCTGCCCTAGAAAAATATCGGAAATGAGTGGAGAGATCTGACGTAAACTTCTCAAATAAAAGCGTGCCCAAAGCTTTTAAATATACTATAGAAAAAGAGTGCCACGCGTGGAGAGTTCTAGGAGAGAGCGAGAGAGGGAGATCATAATTTTAAGTATAATCAAGGCTGTTAAATATACCCTAGAAAAAAAGTACCTTGGGTGGAGATATCTGAATTTAGAGAATACCTACGCCACAGATACCCTAGAAAAAGAGTATCATGACTAAAATTGTGCTCATAAATGTAACCTAGAAGAGAACTATCTGCAAAGGAGAGATCTGTAAGAGAGACGGTTAAAGATACCCTAGAAAAAGGGTGTCGTGAGTGGGAGAGAGAGTTCTAAAAATAAAGTTTACTCAAGGCTGTTAAATAAACCCTAGCAAAAGGTATATCAATTTATACCCTAGAGAAGGAGTGTCATGAGTGGAGAGATTAACTACGCCTTGAGAGTCTGCCAAAGATACCCTAGAAAAATAAGTTCTTACGTGTGGAGAGATCTGAGAGAGAAAGAGAGAGAGTTCTCAAGTTGAACTTGGGAGATGGAATTGCGTACAGCTGCATCAGGGGATCTGACGGACAGGTTCATTGGGCGCAGCGTTGCCACTCGATGCGAATTGACAGCTGACAAATGCGCCATATGGCATTTCTTGGCGGTGCTGCCAACTCGATAATCGAGCCCATTTAAATGCATTAAACGACTCCTTTGTGGCATGAATGGCCCAGCTGCCCTGCCCAGCCCAGCCCAGTCCCGCCCTAAACCGTGTATGAGTGCGTGTGTGCATATGTGTGTGCGTGTGTGTGTGCGTGTGTGTGTGCGTGTGTGTGTGCACTGGAGTGGCAAGTGCCAAGGCAAAAACAAAGACAAGAGCAAACCGCGACGCGGTCTCTGGGGTTGTGTGGGGGAGGGAGGAGAGCATTTCACTTTTGACTCAGCCGCAGAACTGGAGAATTTGCATGAGCAGGCGATGCGAGGAGGGTGAGAGGGGAGGGGGGGGCATTGTGGTATATGTGATTTTGCATTGGACATATGGCAACAGCAGGCAGCAAAATTTCTTGTACAAACACAAATTGCAATTTGTAAGAAAACAAAACCGAATTTTCCCAAGAAAAGGAAATCGAAAGTGAAATGCCGAATATTTGAATACCCTTGCCAAATGCATAAATGTGGTCGTAATAATTATGCAAAATCTAACTTCAGCAAAAACTGAAACTATAATTATATGTACAGTGAAAACCCTTTGTCTCAAGGCCTCTCTATTAAGCGGACACTTCTCTACTAGGTTTCTCGATCCATTTCAAGAGCTATATCTATATCTATATATCGTATTCGGCTGCTTCTTTTTGAGTAATTAATTCGACTTGGGATTCGGTTCATGTTTTTTTTTCATTTTCCCGCTTCAAACCGGTTCGCTACCAAACGGTTATGCAGCCTTGATGCCTCAGTATATGTGTATAGTATATGATATTCTGATCTAGTCTCCATAAGATTTTTAAGAATAACAATCATAATCAATATATTTGTCTACTTTAATCAGGACTGATATATCTTTGACCTCAAAAACGAACAAATTAGTTCATATAACCGATTCAACCGATTGTTCCCATGACAGTTACCCGATCCGGTTATATATAGTCTGTGGGACAGGTACATCCCTTAAAAAGAAAATACCCTATTGAAGAGCATACAAATGCGAGCATGTTTACAGGTATATATAGATACATAAGTGCGTGTATGTGTGTGTGCGTGTGTGTGTGGCCAATTTATCGTTGCATTTGCCAACTGGCGGTGAAATTTGTAGCTCGCTTTGATCTTGACGCATTTTTGACACTTTGCGGGGCATTTTGTCGATTTTGGTCGGTTTGGTTTTTGTTTTTATTTTTGTTTTTGATTTTTTCGATTTTTAATTTTTGGCTTTTATTTTATGAGTGTTGTGTTGTGAATTGGTGGCATGTGCCGCGCATTTTTCATTTCATTTAAGTTTTGTTTTTTATTTTATTTTACGCAAACCGATTTTTCTCACATTTCGACGCATTAGTCAGCCTGCAGCAGCCGCAGCCACAACCGCAGCCGCAGCTACAGCCGCATCCACAGGCGGGGGCACGAGCCGCACAGACGCTGCAAGTGTCGAGCGTTGATGGCTCAAATCGCATTTTATTTTTAGCCAATTCGAATAGCGCAATTCTGTTCAACATATGTTCGACGCTCGCACATCTTTTCACACCCCGAACCCATTCGATGTACCGAATTGGATATTGCTCAGTTGTTCAAATAGCTAATTTCGTGGCCGGATTTGAATACTTTTTCGCTCGAGTGCACAAAGACAAACTAATTAGCAAGAGTTTCGCTAATGTGTCCATAAAACTGTAGTTCTTACGATATCGAATCACTTTCAAACCGTTTCAAAACATACATTAACCGTTTTAACCGTTTGGAAGCACACTAAAAGCATTCCCAATCACTTTTCAACGACATTCAAACCGTTTAAAACGTATTGAAAACCCTTTAAAACATTTCAACCACATTCAAACACTTTCGAACAACATTTAAAACGTACTAAGAAGGCTTTAACCGTTTGCAAGCACTTGGAGAGCATTTTGAGTAAGCTTTTAACCGTTTCCAGCTACATAACCGTTGAAAAGCATTTGTTTAGCATTTTGAAAATCTTTCAACACGTCTCGAATTGTTCTTAAACCATTTGAACCGTTTAAATGCACCTTTAATCAATTTCGGGCCACATTAATAACTTTTCGAACAACATTTAAAACATATTTTAAACATTTTAACCATTTTAACCATTTTAAAGCAATTTGAAAGCAATTTATTTAAATAAATTATAGAAATGTTCAACTTTAAATATTGCCAGCAGAATAGGCAATTATAAAATATGAAGAATGGAAAATATGTGACAAGCCAAGACATGAACCCAACCCGGTTTTAAGGATGTGTAAAACCGGGTTCATTAACCGAATCCAAAGCCAGGAAGACTTATTACCATAAAATATAAATAAAAGAATTCTTTGTTTATACATCTATTTAAAGTGTGCTTTTAAAATATCACATAAATGTTAACTGATTTCATATGTATGTTAAATAGGGAACATGAAACTAATTGCAATCGTAAAGGGACGCATTCCATCCAGCCGTCCTCCACCCAGTGCACAAGTGAGCTTTTGCGAGCTTTAAGCTGCCGGCAAGCCAGGCTGAAGTTTTGGACGCACCGGTTTGAAACTTGGCTAAGCTTGGCTAAGCGGGCATATTGTATATAACAGGCAGAAGAAAGTACCTCCGACCCCATATAGTATATATATTCTTGATCAGCAAAAATAGCCGAGTCGATATAGCCATGTTCGTCTGTCTATCCGTCCGTCTGTCTGTCTGTCCGTCCATCCGTATGTTTGAACGCAAGAAATTTAGGAACTATAAGCGCTAGAGAAATTTTAGCTGTAGGCCCTCCTAGTCCATGCGCAGATCGAGTTTGTTTCCGATAATTGATAACTTACTCCGTTTCCAAGTAACCGATACAAATCGATATCGAAAGCCTGTTTTCTTAGACAATTGGGTAAATAAGAGCTAGAGCCACCAAAAGTGACATGTTTACTCTAGAATAGTATATTCATATAAAGTATCTTACATTTTATGCCTATCGCCACTTCCCCTCTACCACCACGAAGCTATAAATCGAGTTAATAACCCAACTTGTATTGCCCACCAATTTAAGCTACAGTTTTAATGCAATTTACTTTTTGAGAATACACAAATATTCTATATACAATGAGATATACTGTACAAAATTTCATAAAGATCGGTTAAGAAACACATTAATTGTGTGAGTTCGAATTGTGTGAGTTCGAACATCGCCAAGGGAATTTATTTATTTTTTTTTTTTTGTGCTACTATTTTAATTGGTATTTTTCTCTGGTGTGGCTGTTGAGTAGAGGCGGTGGCAAGTGGAGTAGTCTGTCGCGAGTTCGATCCCTGTCCAGGAAGGTGTTTTTTCTGTGGCCGTTGAGTATAGACGGCGGCAAGTAGTCCGGTGGTTAGTTAATTGTGAGTTCGAACATCGCCAAGGAAACTTATTTATTAATATTTTTTTTTGTGCTACTATTTTAATTGGTATTTTTCTCTATGATACTCAGTTACTGGTGTGGCTATTGAGTAGAGGCGGTGGCAAGTGGAGTAGTTTGTTGCGAGTTCGATCCCTGTCGTCCAGGAAGGTGCTTTTTCTGGGGCCGTTGAGTATAGCTACTATTTTAATTGGTATTTTTCTCTTTAATACTCAGTTACTAGTGTGGCTGTTGAGTAGAGGCGGTGGCAAGTGGAGTAGTCTATCGCGAGTTCGATCCCTGTCCAGGAAGGTGTTTTTTCTGTGGCCGTTGAGTATAGACGGCGGCAAGTAGTCCGGTGGTTAGTTAATTGTGAGTTCGAACATCGCCAAGGAAACTTATTTATTAATATTTTTTTTTGTGCTACTATTTTAATTGGTATTTTTCTCTATGATACTCAGTTACTGGTGTGGCTATTGAGTAGAGGCGGTGGCAAGTGGAGTAGTTTGTCGCGAGTTCGATCCCTGTCGTCCAGGAAGGTGCTTTTTCTGGGGCCGTTGAGTATAGCTACTATTTTAATTGGTATTTTTCTCATTAATACTCAGTTACTAGTGTGGCTGTTGAGTAGAGGCGGTGGCAAGTGGAGTAGTCTGTCGCGAGTTCGATCCCTGTCCAGGAAGGTGTTTTTTCTGTGGCCGTTGAGTATAGACGGCGGCAAGTAGTCCGGTGGTTAGTTAATTGTGAGTTCGAACATCGCCAAGGAAACTTATTTATTAATATTTTTTTTTGTGCTACTATTTTAATTGGTATTTTTCTCTATGATACTCAGTTACTGGTGTGGCTATTGAGTAGAGGCGGTGGCAAGTGGAGTAGTTTGTCGCGAGTTCGATCCCTGTCGTCCAGGAAGGTGCTTTTTCTGGGGCCGTTGAGTATAGCTACTATTTTAATTGGTATTTTTCTCATTAATACTCAGTTACTAGTGTGGCTGTTGAGTAGAGGCGGTGGCAAGTGGAGTAGTTCGTCGCGAGTTCCGATCCCTGTCGAGGAAGTTGTTTTTTCTGTGGTTGTTGAGTAGAGAGAGACGGCGGCAGGTGGTGGTGTGTGATGTGATGATTGGTGGTGGTTGTTTGTTGTGAGGTTATTTCAAACTTATTTTTGTTACTACTAAATTTCGTGTTGGTTTAATAGGGTTAAAGGTATCCCCTAGTCGGGAGCTCCCGAATAGAACCACTTACTTGTTTCAATTGTTTTGTGGCGATTACGAACTGAAATGAAATGTTGTGTCTGTCTGGGCTTTTGCGTATTATGTTTCACATGTGTCGCCCTTGCCCTTCAGTCTGGCAAATAAATGATGGCACGCAACCAGATCGGTTCAATTTATAATGCTACACAGATTAGCGACACACGGCCGCAGACGACACAGCCTCCCCGCACCCTCCTCTACCACACATATCCATCCACAGAATGTACACACTGGCAGCTGGCCAGCGAGGTCCCAGGCCCACGCACTTGACTCTTGGCGCACGCACGCATCTGTGTCACAGGAGAGCCAAGGCATGTGCTCGTATATCTAGCTACATATATATATATATAAACATATATCTATCTATATCTGTATATAGTGCGTCAGCAGCGCGGAAGTATCTACGTCCCTTGGGTCTTGCGGAGAGGGGGCTACGTCGCCGCGTCGCATCTTTTTTGATTTATGCGCTATTTTGCCAAAGTCAACAAATGAAAATGACACTCGACGTTTTTTAATTTACAGTTTTTAATTTTTAGTTTACTTATTTATCTCGCGCTCGTATTTTCAAGGCTGCTTTTAAACATTAAAAATCATGACAAACAAAAACACACATCGTAAAATTAGCTAAACTAAATAAAATAAAAACAAAATAAATGAAAAAAAAATATATATATATTAGTTAGTTTGTTTCTCTCTTGCGATTGGCACCGGGAGGTCTAGGTATTAACGACTACTCCCGGCTTCCTGCGGAGAAATTTATATAATATCCCCCTAAATTCAATGTATGTGTATACACTGGTACGCTCATTTGTAATATTATGGACAAACGGCGCGTGGCGGTTAGGGGGTTCATTTATGTATGTATATATCAAATTTTTCGTAAACGTCGTACGGGTGGTTGTGGGTGGCGGGCGGGGCGGTGTTTGAGTGTGTAGTAGAAGTTAGAAGGAAGAGAGAAACAACAACAACAGAGATGACGACGTTTGAGAAGAGAGGATCGATTGAGACAGTGGCCAAAGGGTGGGAGAAAAATGGTAGTAAATTCCACAAACCGGTGGGGAGTAGTGAAAGAAGAGAAACGTAATATTATTATTATTATTAATTAAATTATCGTCCTCCCACAGCTGGCTTTGAACCCACGGCTGTTGGCTTGGAATATTTTCAAGAACAACGTGCATCTCAACGCCTTACACTAACCCACCTTCAATTCTACTTAGCTCTGCTACTGCACCACATTAAACAGATCATTTGATAGTGCAGTTCGAATCCCGGCGCATACAAACCATTATTTTATTTTCAAATCATAAATTTGGTTGCCATTGCTTTTTTTTTTTTTTTTTTTTTTGTCGTGAAATAGTTATAAGTTTGAACAATAATAATTAATAGCATAAGCTGATTGTAAATGCAAGATTGTGTAATAAATAAGTGCAACTGGCGCCAGCTATGCCTCAATATATGTGCATGCATGTTTAGCGCCACCTATGTGTGATAGCACAGGCATTTGTGCCTGTGCTGCCAGACTGTACAAGCGACAATGACACAACGATGGCGCTTGTAAACTGTTATACACGAACGAGCCGTTAATTTCAAAGGCAACATTTAAATTTATATTTGAAAAAAAAGCTGAAATTTCATACTTTTAAGCAGCCGATTGATGAAAGTTTGCCAAAATGTTGAGCCGCGCAATGCCAGTTAATGTTTGCACACCTTCCAATAAGAAAAGTCACATTTTTGTTGTAATTAAGTTGTATTTATATCGTATGTTTTTCGTTTTAATCCATCTAACTTTCATATATATATTTATATGTTATTTGTGTATTTTGTATATTTGCATATTTTTTTTTTTTATTGTGTTGTTGTTGTTGTTGTTGTTGTTAATTATTTTAATGCGCAATTCGTGTGACAATTTTGCGTAAGCTTTTAGAAAATGAGAGAGCGAGAGAGAAACACTTGTGCGTGTGTGTGTGTGTGTGTGTGTGTGTGTGCGTGTGCGTGTGATACTATTAACTAATTTGATCAAGTGTTAGCTGCATCATAAAGAGAATGTCTGCAATTGATTTGTGTCTCTGACTCAGATGCAGATGCAGCTGCTGTCTTTAATTTGTATTGCATTAATTACGTGAGTGTGTGTGTGCGTGTGTGTGTGTGTGTGTTATACCCCTGCAGAGAGAGAGAGAGAGAGAGAGAGAGAGAGAGAGGGACTTATCATGAAATGTGTAATGCCTTTAAAAGAGTTCAGCTTTAAGTAAATTGAAAATTAAAGTTAAAAACTTTTCGAAAAACTAAACAAATTTTACAATAAATATATTCGATTAATACTTTCCGTTAAACTATGCTATTAATTAATCTGGCGATCTGTGCAGATGCAATCGTGAAATTGAACGCAAGTGAATTCCGCTGAACGCGTGAAAATGTTAGTAGTTGAGCTGTGGCAACACAGACAGAATATTTCATATATATTTCACTTTATTCAATTTCACTTTTCAATTTCACCTCTAATTCCACGGCTAATTCCACCGCCAATTGTTTAGTCAGAGCCCCGCGCTTTGGTATATACACATGGATTTCTAGGCCACATTTATGCTTGGGGTCCAAAACTCTGCAAGGGTATTTGCAGTTCGGCGTGGCCGAATGCTGCGCTACTCGAATCGAAAGCGTGCGCTATGTACATGGATTCACGGATTCACGGATTCACGGATTTACGTGAAACACGATTCGATGACAATAAACACAACTTGTCAATTGATATATATACTAATTTTTAATTAAGTGTACTAGAGTTAAGAAAAAAAAACGTGGGCCAAAAAAAAAAACGATATTAATTTTAGGGCAAAAAAAAAAAAAACACTTTTCTTAAACAATAAAAAGCCTTTTGTTGTGTTTTGCGTTTTTTGTTCAACTTTCACTTGTTTTGTTTGCAATCGATTTGAAAACTAAATTAAATCACATTTAGCATATTTTGTTTTTTTTTTTTTTTTATCTTTTTTGTTTAACGCTTTTTTTTCTTCTGTTTTTCCATTTTTGCTTTACTTTTTTTTTGTTTTTTGTAGCTTAAAGTTAAAATTTGCCTTTTCTTTTTCATTTGTTGAATAATTTAATATTTACATGAGGCGAAAAAAAAAACTGTTGAATTAATTAATTAATTAATGCTATTTTATATGTATTAGCTGCATGCGTGTGTGTGTGTGTGTGCCTTAGGTATATGAAAAAAAATTGTTATCGATTTAAATATTTAATTAATTTATTAGATTTATGCTTAGAAAATTAACATTGCCGAGTTGCAGCGCCGCCCCCGTCTCCTCCCCCTTCTGGTTCGTCTTCTCCTTCCCCTTCTCCTTCTGCTTCTCCTTTTGCTCCCCCTTCAATAAGTACTTGTGTGTCCAGCCTAGAACAACACATCGATGTACATGTTTCATCTGCTGCCGCCTTCGGGCCCGGCCCCGCCCCCGCCCCCGCCGCTGGCGCTGCCTCCGCCGGCGACATGCTCCTGCTTGACCTTGAGCAGGAGCTGCTGATGCGACAGCGCTTCGTCCTCGTCGTCGCAGATGTCAATGTCGCCATCGGCATCGCCATCCACATCCGCATCGACATCCGCATCGATATCCGCATCGGGATCGGCATCGACATCGGCATCGGCATCGCAATCCTTGTCCATGTCCTCATCCTCATCGGGCTCCTCCTCCGGCTCGGACTCGGCAACGGAAACGGAAACGGAAACGGCGGCCGCGGCGGCAACCGCAGCAGCGGCATTGCGCGCTGCAACCGCCGCGGCGGCAGCGGCAGCAGCAACAGCTGCCTCGGCATAGCCGGCGGTGCCATGGTGGTGCATGTGCATCGCATGCTGCACCGCTGCCGCCTGCTGCTGCTGCTGCTGCAGCTGCTGCTGTTGCTGCTGCTGTTGCTGCTGTTGCTGGCGTCGCTCTGCCGCTGCCGCTGCCGCTGCCGCTGCATGCTGCTCGGCCAGTTGCTGCTGCTGTTGCTGCTGCTGCTGCTGCTGCTGGAGCTGCTGCAGGTGGTGCAGATGCTGCTGCTGGTTGTACGGATGATGCTGCTGTCCCGATTGCTGCTGCTGCTGCTGCTGCTGCTGCTGCTGCGGCTGCCCCGTCGTATGCGCGCCATGATGATGATGATGATGATGATGATGCATGCCCGCGTGCATGGCCGCCGCGGCAGCGGCTGCGGCGGCAGCGTCGCCATGATGATGATGCGCCGCAGCGGCGGCTGCCGCGGCCGCATTGGCAGCGGCAATGTGGGCATGGGCGTGGGCCGCGTGGGCGTGCGCCGCATGGGCGTGGGCCGCATGCTTGCTCTGCTTGCCGCCGGCCGAGCCGGGCGGTGGCGGCGGCGCGTCGAACAGCAGACGCGATATCGAGAAGCTGGATATGGGCGAGTTGTGCGTGCTGCCCGCCGAGTAGGAAGTGTTCGTGTCGTCCGAGGTGGGCGTCTCCCGGTCGCTCTCGTCGCTCTTCAGCAGCTCGGCGGCCTCCAGCGACTTCTTGTGCATGCCCAGCAGCCAGGGCGCCACGGACTCGTCCTCCTTGGCCGACTTGATGATTGTCTCCGGCAGCGGCAGCGAGTGCCTCACCATCGCACCGTACAGACCGTACTCGGCCATCTTGGTGCTGTGGCCCCAGCACTTTTCCGTTTTGCGCCACTTGGCGCGTCGATTCTGGTACCAGACCTACAACAAGAACAAGAAAAAGAAGAAGAGGGAGAGGAGGAGTTAATAGGCGCACATTATCACTGCAGAGCTTGGGTATAACCGAACACAGGGTGTGCCTGATTCTATTCACATTAATATACCCTGTGCACAGTGTGCGAAAAGGGTATATTGGCTGTGTGCTAAGACAAGGGTATAACAGGATCAGAGAACTGGAACGATCCCCAAGAAAGCATGTTCTTCAGTGTCTATATACCCTTCACAGAGCATGCGTAGCGGGTATATTGGCTGTGGACAATAGCTTAACAAGAGCAGGGAATTGGACTTGAGTAAGCCACAACAAATGTCGAAAAATGAGCTCAAAGAAACCCCCAAATAGAGAACGTTCTAAAAGAGTTGATATACCCTGCACACAGAGTGCATAATGGGTATATACATAGGCTTATGGTAATGCATAAAATATTCGAGAGAGATATCAAAATACTCATTCGACTGTCTTCTGCTGCACAAATATATTTGTATACCCTGCACACAAAATGTGTAGCGGGTATATTGGCTTCGTGCAAAAGCTAGGGTATAACTGTACCATCTGGCTTGAATTGAGCTTATCCAAAAAGACATTGGATGATTCCAAAGAGAGAAACTTCTTCAGTTTTGATATACCCTGTACAAAGTGAGTGAAACGGGTATATTGTTTTTGTACAATGCAGCGTTCGAAAGATTTATCAAATTATTTAAGTTTTCTCCTCTCTCTCTCTCTCTCTCTCTCTCTGTTGCATATTCCCATTATGATACCCTGCAATGCGCGCAAATGGGTATATTGGTTTTGCGGCATATAAAGCCAGGGTGTAAAGAGAGCATAACGAAGATAACGAAACAATGCCAACGAAAGCCTAATCGGGCAAGGTTCTGAGTCAATATACCCTGTACGCAATGTGCCCAATGGGTATATACGCACACACAGACGTACAGTGAAACGCATCCCCTGCAGCTGCCTCATTAAAAATGATATGCGAGTGTTGCGCTGCTTCTTCTACATTCGCCGTGGCATTTTCTCAGATTACGCTAACATTTTTGGTCCCGAATTCAGGCGGAAAAATAGTTGAGGAAAACAAAATAGAGAATAGGATGTGAGTGCGGGACAGATTTGGAGGGCAGCTTTTGC
Source organism: Drosophila novamexicana (assembly GCF_003285875.2). Taxonomy (NCBI): domain Eukaryota; kingdom Metazoa; phylum Arthropoda; class Insecta; order Diptera; family Drosophilidae; genus Drosophila; species Drosophila novamexicana. Next base: position 210,844 of record NW_020824911.1, read on the forward strand.
TCATCGCATTGCTTTAATTAGTTGAGAATTTTAAGCGCTACGCAACGAAAAATTGAATAAAACTGGACGAAGACAACCTTTCAGCTAGGCCAATGCTTGCCTCCCCCTTGGGGATTCTCTCATATAAACAAACGGCGAAAATGTCATTAGTGTAAATGCGATAATTACGCATAAACAGGACGAAAAGTAGAAGAAACAGGGCCAGAAGCGGAGCAAATGAAGAATAGCAGGGACATGAACCGAGTGAGAAGGATGGCCAGATCTTTATCTCGAGACTTATCTATATGTGCGTGTGTGTGTGTGAGTGTGTGTGTGTGTGTGTGGAGTGCAGCAAAGCGGCCAAAAACTAATTAAATTAAATGCAACAACAACAACAACAGAAGCAGCGAGTGGGGCGTGTGGGCGTGGCAGCATCTACTTTGGACTGGCTCGAGCGACGTCTGAGCCGAATTAGTCGAAACGTCGAAACGCCACTTGTCACGCAGACAGACCCCCCCCCCCCCCCCCCCCCATTCCCGTCTACCACTTGGCCCCCTCGTCTATTGACTGCCCGCCACGCCCCTTTGTGAAGTCTTTCAGCGGCACGCGCTGATTTTGTAGTACTTATTAGTCGAACACGAAATGTTGCCAGCAGTTTTTCCATTTTCGTGCATTAAACGGTCAATTTTCAATTTCGCAGACAACTTGTAAAGTGGGCGCGTCTCAAGGGGTATCAGGTTGAGGGGGGCGGGGGAAGGGGGGGGGGGAAAGTCTTGCTGTTGCTGCTGCCGTGGATTGTGTTTGTCTCCCGAGGGACAACTTAATCTTCTGTTGTGAAAAGTTCAGGCTTTCCCAGGGTTGCACTCTCTACCCCCCTCTCTCTCTCTCTCTCGCTCTCTCTCTCTCTCACACACTCGCTATGGCTGCATGTGCCGCAATTCTCTGCGGACCATAAAAATAGAAGTCGACGGCGGTCGCATTAAATTTGCTTGCCACGCGGCTCGCTGTCCATGCTTAGAGAAGGGGGGGGGAGGGGTAAGTGGGGTGGGCGTTGTTGTTGCTGTTGTTGTTGGTGTGATGTCAACATTTGCATTTACAGTTGTTTAGTTCTGTTTGCCACTGCACTTGAGATGGCAACAGGAGGAACACGCGGCGAAAAAACATGGCAAATTAAATCTGCTTGAGTTGACAACACTTAACACCCAACCCTCCCCTGCCACGCCACCCCTGGCCCACAAGCAAGTGCAGTGTAGTTGTAGTAGTAGCAGACGGGGAAGCGAAAGGGGAAGGGGAAGTGGAAAGGGGGGGGGGCGCACTGAGCTCAATCAGTGTTGCTAATGCGTTGATAAATGACTTTTTAAAATGTGCCTGGTTCTCAGTGTTGGGCAACACTTGCCGCTGTTTGCCTGCTGCAGCACTGGTCAACAGTGCAGCAAAGGGGGGGGAGGGGGGGGGCGGGTAACTGGATTTGACAAATGCTAACAAGTGCGGCACGCGGCAAGCATTTTATATGTCATCTGTTAGTTGATTTTATGGCCGATTACCGTATAAAATGAGAACATGCAAGAGGGTAGCTCGTTAAGGTCCCTGACGGGGCTACAGGGTATACTACAGGCCATGTTTATTCTATTTGTAATGCTAAATAGTGTGTTTCTTAAGGCGATTACACTCTAGGAGGATAGCTCCTCAATTGAGGCCTGCGACAGTGCTACAGGGTATGTTCCAAGTAATTTCATTTTCCAACTGTTAATACCCTGTAACGCTGCAAATGTGCTTGTGCTGCCCTTTTAATTGTTTTAAGGGAGTCCAAAAGTATCTCGAGCCCTCTGACAAAAAGCTAAGAAAATATGCCAGATCTTAAAAAACTATCATTAGACATATTTCATTTGATGCCAACTTCACAATCTCGGGATCTATTTTATCTAGAACTCTGAAATTTGGTAAGCAACGAAATTCAACTTAGCTCAAGTGCAAATTGTGAATATTTCGTTAAAGTCCCTCGCAATGTCAATGGAAACCAAGTTCAGCAATTGGTATACAATTTACACGGTATCTGCTAGTCGTGCAGTATCGTTAGATACTGCTCGCACTCTTGGCTATTATCTAACTACTTTTTTTTTGGTTGCATTTTTTAATGATGCAAAAAACAGAGACAACAAAAAAAAATGCAAATTGCAATTTGTGTAATGCTTTTGTTTCATAGCCATAACCTCTTTTGTTTAAATGTTAATTACATAATTATGCATAATCATTTTAAACAGTATTTCGCGTATGTGTGTGTGTGCGTGTGTGTGCGTGTGTGTGTGTGTGTGTGTGTGTTAACAGCTCATTAAAAACGCAGCAACATCAGCGGGAAAAGCAAAAAAGTAGAAGAAAAAGAAAAAAAATGTTAAAATGTAGGGGCGGGGCAGGGGCAGGGGCAGGGACAGGGGCAGGGGCAGGGGCAGGGGCGTGCTGTGTAAAGTGTATAATTAATGTGTAAACGCGGCAAAGCAGTTAAAATTATGCAGAAAAAAGAAGAAGGAGTAGAAGAAGAAGAAAAATGCAAAACATTTGTTACACTTTTGCTGATGATTTGAGCAGGGGTTGGCTGGGACCAGGGCCTGAGCACACACACACACGCACACACACACACACACGCACACACGCACACACGCACACACGCACACACATGCACACGCGGCAGGAAGTAGAGGCAGCCGCACAGCACGTGACGAAAGTTGAGAAAGCGAGCGACTCTTTTCACTTTGCCTGATATCGATAACAACATATCGATAACTTTCGAAATGCTATCGAGCATTTTCTTAAAGCTCTCAAACTGAAAACAGATACGGCTATTTGAAGAGCTTTTACTCGAGGGCTGAGTGCGAATTTATAGCTGGCGTTGTGTTTTTTTTCTCTCTCAATTTAAATCAATAATGTTGCAATTTGGCAGGTGCTTCAGTTGTTGCTAAGCTCTCGAAAATGTGTTTAAGTAAAGCGAAATGATTGGTGCTTGAGCGATTTCCCTTGAGAGTTTGCCATTGTGCCTCAGCTGGGCAATTGCAACAGGCGGTGGAGTGCATGGCGAATGCATTTTAAATGCATTTGCAAATTGTTTGCATTGTTTTTAACGTGTTTTTTTTTTTCGTATAATCTTGTTCATTTTGGTTTTTTGTGTGTAGTGTACTTAAAAATGTGGACAAGAGCGTGTTGAAATTAGCAAAGAAACAATGAGCCAACACACAAATGGAGCAGCGCAGCGGAACTGAGTCAAAGTCCCGAGAGCCAATTGCAGTGTGAGCCAAACACAATGCCTGTTGTCATGCATCTGCCATCCTTGTCGCACCCAGGCACAGGCACAGGCACAGGCACGCAGACGCACAGGCGACAAGCGAGGCGCAGCCAAGCAGAGCTTGCACTTTGAAATCAGCTCAATAGGCACTGTGAGCGAGCATGTGGCTAATCGAACGTCAGTTAGCTAAAAACGTTGTCGCCACTTTTGTCGCCTGTCAGCTTCGTTGACTTTTGACAGCGGCAAATTCGGTTGATTGTCAAGCTTTTGCTGTTACTCTCGCCGGCCATTGCGAGGCGTGCGTGCGAAAGGGAGAGAGCGCCAGCCCATTGACATGCTGCAGGCATGTGCGAGCGAGCCAAAAACACGTTTCGCCCGGCCATGCTTCTTGCTACGTTACAGCTACGTGCAAAAATAAGCTGACAGCGTCGCAGAAAAGCAATAAAAGAATGAAGAAAAACACAAAAACAAAATACAGGAGCAGCAGCAGCAAAAACAACAACATGCACAGGGGCGAATATGCACACGCACACACACACAGTCACACGCACACATGTACAGTGAGAGCAGCAGCGGAACACATACAAAATGGAATGCAATTAAAAACGGCAGGCAAAAAAACAAAAACAATCAACGAGAGCGAACGCAGCGAGAGCGTTGCGAACTTTTAATGGTGGCTTCGATTTGTTGTTGCTGTTGTTCTTGTTGTTGTTGCTGCTGTTGTTGTTGCTGCTGCTGCTGCAGTTGTCTGCATGTATTTGCATGGCTGCCATTGTCGTCGTTTCCGCACCGCGTCCCCTTCACGACAGCCCCTTGAAAATTGCACTCATCGTCAGTCGCATTTCGCATTCGTATCCTTGGCTCTTGTCGTCGTGTCGCGCTGTTGCTAATGATTGCCTCCGTCGCCGAGTGCCAAGTGAGAGCCCCCTGCCCCCTTACCCTCACCCCGACCAGTCATTCGACAACAACAACAACAACAACAACAACAGAAAGTCCCGCTGCCATTCCCGAACGGCATTTTTCAAGCTGTGCGCAGACTGCGCCATATTTGCACTTAATTGAAGTGCGTGCGTGTGTGTGTGTGTGTGTGTGTGTGTGTGTGTGTGTTTGTGTGTGCTTCGTTTTACTTGTGCATATTACATATTTTTTTTCAAGCCAATTGTGCTTGTTAATTTGATTTGCACACACACACACACACACACACACACACTCACGCACACATAGCCACATTTACACTCACTCATCTACAGACACCCCCCCTGCTACCCACACCCCCTGCTCTTCGAGTGGACAGGCTTCAAAGTGAACGTCAGCCATTTGGCCAGCGACTTCTTGTGCTTTCATTTGTTGCTGCCGAGTGCCCCCCAGCCCCCCATTGCAACCCCCTCCCCCCCTGCACAGCCGCTGTCGCTGCTTTTATCATTTGCCCTCTTTAACACACCTTCGTCTCGCTCGGCGCCATCTTGCTTATCTTGCAGCTTATCAAGTGGTCAAATTAAGTTTGTAGAAACGTGGGCGTGGTAGAGGGGGGGGAGGGGGGATTCTACTAGGAGATGTTGCGCTAGGATTTGGAATCTTTAAGGAACTTCTTAACTTGAGGCTATTCAATTTCACGGAATAATCTGATATCTTGGCAAATTTGTATTTTCAAGCAACTTTGGATCCTGATAAATCTATCATATCCCGATTTCTCTACTTTCTTTTCATGCCTTAAATTCCAATCAATATGTCTCTTCTTCTTCACTTCTTTTTCTAATAAGTCACATTGCTTTTGGCACCATTTCTTTTGTTCTTTCGGATCAATCTTAAGTATATAAAAAGTTAATATTTATAGCTTGTAACTGTTTTCCCGGTCTAGATATATCTGTACACCTGCATATCTCAAGAATCTTAAGAAACTATCTTCAAATAGGAAACTATCTAGCTTCGTTTTCTTATCTGATATGAAATGATTTAAAGATAATATATTGGGAAACTTGAAGCGAACGCACAATTATATAATAAAGAGCTATACAAATGATTAAAGTAAAGCTCTTTATATTCTTTTTTATCAGAATATTATATGAGAGTATTATATGATATGGGGGGAATCTCTCTATGAGTTTCCAAGCTGAATTATGAAAAGGGGCAACCCTTTTGAAGGGCCTGCATTGGGCCCAGCTGCAGCAGCTGCTGTTGCTGTTGCAAGCCCATTGAAAGTGTTGCAAGGTGAAGGTGTCTGGGCTGGGCTGGGCTGTGCTGGGCTGGGCTGGGCTGGGCTTGCCCCTTGGGATGATTCGAGGTGTCGATCATTGTCGCATTTGCAATTTGTTTGCAATTTGCGATTTTTGGAGTGTCGGCGAGTGTCGCCTGCCACGTTTTCTTACTTCATTTGTGCAGTTGTCGGCCGTGTTGCAAGAGTGTGTGCACTCGTAATTATGTAATCAGTGTGCCTCATTATGTGGCACTGTGTGTGTGCGTGTGTGTGTGGCAACACTTGCCAAGTGCCGCAACAACAAATCGAAGCAGCAGCCGCCTTTGATTTGGATTTCTGGCCCCTCGACGGCCATAAACCAAGAGATGCTCGCATCGCCAAAACTTTACTTTACGAGCGACCATAAAAACTGGACGCAAGCTGGATTTCTTGCTGCCGTGGCATGTGGCACGTGCCACTGCCGTGCAACGTGACACATTAAAACGTAAATCGATAACTCACCTGTATGCGATCCTCGGCGAGGCCCGTCTTCATGGAGAGCAGCTCCCGGGCGCTGACATCCGGATAGTGGGCCTCCTTGAAGGCCTTCTCCAGCTCCTCCAGCTGGCTGCTGGTGAATATGGTGCGTCCGTGTCGGCGCTTGTTCTTCTTCTTGCCGCCGGGACCAGCGCCACCGGGGCCGACGAGCACATCGCCGCCATGGCCGGCCAGCAGGCCGTTCGGATTGGCTGCGCCGCCAGCGCCGCCGGCGCCCAAAAATGCCGCCTCATGCGCATGATGCACATGTCCGTGGACATGGCCATGCGCATGATGCGCCGCATGGGCGTGGTGTGCATGATGGGCGGCCGCCGCGGCAGCGGCATGATGATGTGCCGCCGCTGCCGCTGCCGCAGCATGCTGATGTGCCGCCAGAGCGGCATGATGATGGGCTACCGTCGTCGTCGGCTGGCCGCCCTGCTGATGCTGCTGCTGCTGCTGCTGCTGTTGTTGCTGCTGCTGCTGATGCTGCTGCTGCACATGGGCCAAGGCGACGGCGGCAGCATTGGAGGAGGACGAGGCGGCCGAGGGCGAGCAGCGGCTGGCCGTTGAACCAGAGCCAGAGCCAGAGCCGGAGCCCGCGCTGTGGCCATTGCTGCTGGCGCCATTGGCTGCGCCGCCCGCTTGGCCATTGCTGAGGGCCGTGGGTGAGCCGAGCAGGCCGCCAGTGTCCGAAGCCGCGGCGCCAGATTTGCTGGGCGACTGCTCATCGCCGCTGGCATTGGCCAGGCTGCTGGCATAGTCCTGGCCACGTGCGGCCGCTTGTTCTGCAGGAGAGAGAAAAGACAACAAGGGAAACAGATGAGATGATGTTTGCCGCAGACATTCCTGGCGCTTGCTTAACATGCACATGTACCATGTCCCAACCAGATCGCAATCGCAATCGCTAAACCAACTGCACTACTCAATCGCATTTCCTTTAAATGCCAGACAATAGACGCTGTCAGACATGCGAGAGCTCATCCTTCAAAGGAAAAAAGCAATAGAAAAAAAAACCTCAGCTCTTGCTTATAGAAAACCTGGCCCTGTCCCTGGCCCCTGGGTCCTAGATTTTTCGCACACGATATGCGACAGCTGAAAATTGTTCCATGCTCGCCTGCCTTTCATTCAACAGCGCGCAGATTTTGACAAGTTGCCAGGATTTATTCAAATGTCAGCGAAGGGTTAAGCGCACGTCCTCGCAGCAATTCGACTCAACTCGACTCCTCAGTCTGGGTCTCAGTCTCGTTCTAGTTTCAGTTCCATATTTCGTGCATGTTTTTCTCCTTCTTCAGCTTCTCAGAAAAATTGCCACAAAATATTTTCTTTAGCCAGTTTTGTTTGGCTTTTCATGCTGCCTACTACCACAAAGACCTGGGCCAACGGCGGAGGGGAACTGGAACCGGGACGACGAAATCAGCAAGATGGTTTCGAGTGTGTGTGTGCGAGTGTGTGTGTGTGTGTGTGTGTGTGTTATGTTTCGTGTGCGCTTTGTTTTGACAATTAGGGTGTTAGGGTGTTAAGTGGTTTAGCCCTTTTTTTTTTTTTCTTTTGCTTTTTCTTTTTCTGGCTCGACTCAGGTCTCAAATTAAACGGGAATCGGCTTAGGCGTGTCGCACGGGGCGTTCTATTGTGATTAGATGTGTGTGTCTCTCTCTCTCTCTCTGTGTGTGTGTGTGTGTGTGTGTGCATTCACAATGATGGTCTCACTTTTCACCATAAGCGAAATTAGTTTCCGGGCCACTCGCTCAATCAACTTCCGAACTGACTGCGAGAACGGGTACAATAAATGCCTCTTGTTGTTGTCCTTCTTAAGTGTCTACTTTTATACATTTAATATATGCTCAAAGCATTATATAGCGTATTATATGCTGCCCATAAATAGCTCTAGGCTCTAAGCTCTAATCGGTGCGAGGGGGACAGAGAGAAAGTGGGCGGAACGCTAACATTGTACGCATAGTGAAGCGAATAATACTTGATATAGAAATTGTCTGCTTTTTATTAGAATATTATTTTATTTATTTCGAATGCTTTCAGCTCCATTTCAAACTCATTCCTGATGTCTGCCCATATATAGTATAAATACATGTATATATATGCTTGTTCAGTATAATCTTGATCAAACTGTGCAAATCACGAACTGCTCTCTGCTCCGCTAGCCCATAAAGTATATGAGTACATATCTCAATCAAGCTCGAAACTCGAGTGGAAACTAGTTTTCCAGCAACAGTCTGGCAACTTTGCTGGCAGCATATATGGCAGATCGAACGACTATATCGTATGGCTAACATATGTTGAAACGGTCGAAAATTAAACTCTTTCATGGATGGATCGATAATAAATCGGAGCAAAGGCAAAGGTATGATCGCTTGTAAATAAATCTGTTTAAAGGATAAATCTAGCTATATCCAGATATATATATATATATATATATATATATATATATATATATATATATATATGCATCATATATAAAGCAAGGAAAATATTCATACACATGTATATATATCTATATGTATGTCTATATCTATATATATGCCTTGAACGAGCACCTTCAACTTCTGTCTCGTTGCCTGTCACGACGCTAGAGCTTTGCTCAGTTGTTGTTGTTGTTGTCTTTGTTGTTGTTGTTGTTGTTGCTGCTGGTTGTCATGTGGCTGTGATTGTTTTTATTGCCTGGCTACTTTGGCAGGCATAATTAGACACACATCAATTAACAATTAGCTAACGACAGCTGCCCAATGTCCAGTCCACACATTTACACACACTCACACACACTCGCACACACACTTATAAATAGCAGCAACAACAAGGCCTTCGCCGCCCACTTGTTGGCTGCGGCGGGCTGCCAGATGAGTCGAGGGTCCGCTCGCCCGGTTAGCCACTTTGGTCAGCTATCGATGTCGGCGGCTGTTGCTCTCTCTCCCTCTCCCTCTCCCTCCCTTACTCGCTCTCTGTCTCTCGCTCTACCTCTCTCTGTCTCTCTCGCTTGTTGGCGACTAATTGAATTTGCTGCTCGGACCGTGCTGAAACGGGTCGCTTTGGTTTTGCCTGGGTCTGGTCAATGAATCGGCGCCATGAGTTGCTTGATTTTCTGTCATGCGATATTTTGCGGTTTGCCTGATGGCCCCTGTCCCTGCACACACACACACATCTCCCCCCCCCCCCCGTGCCCACTCTCCCTTTATTCCTTTGCTTTGTTTCGCCCTTTGGCTTCCTTGCACTGCCCGCTCTGCCCATTTTCCAGGTTCATTTTCCGCCTAAATTAATTTGATATTGAAGTTCGCATCTTTTCCGCTCTACGACTGTAATCTATACCCGGCTGACCTCCCTCACCCTCTCCTCCTACCCCTCCCCCTTCTCCTGCTCCTGTCCAGTCCTGGCCACTTCAGTGGCTCCTTTGTGCGTTTATTAAATGTTCAATTAAGCAATTTTCCAGCTAAGACTGGCTTTGTTCTCGATTCTCTTCGGTTATCGATATCTTTTTGCTATTTAATGAATTTCACATTAACTGACTGTCAATGGGTGGGGCAGGGGCAGGGGCGGGGTGCGGCACTCTTTTAATGGGATAATTTGCCAATTTGTTAAACGACAGTCGGTGGACGAGGCGAGGCGAGGCAAGTCTCAAGTAACCGTCCATTTACCTATAAAAACAACTATCGATAATTGCTTTGATAAGTGTCGAGCAGCGAGAAGTCTGGATGGGATCTAGTTGTTTGAGCTGGAGGAGGAGCTGTTAGCTGACTATTTGAACATTTATTCAGTTGCAGGAGCATTCGTTTATTGTTAATCAGATTTTGAATGTAAGCTTAAATACGGATTTGATTCAAATTGAAGCAGGTGAATGGAATAAATGGATTAAAGTAATATCGATAACTTTCGCATACTCGATAAACATATCATGACTATCGCAAGCAATCGATATATGTACGATTTTTGGCACACGTTTTGTGTATATCGTTATATAACTGACAACACGCCCTGTACTATCGATAACTATCGCAGCGACATATTACTGCACCCATTTCTTATATTCTGTCTTTCAGCTTTCTTTCGATAACTATCGATAACTACGACATGTACGCACAGCTGGTATACAATTTGTCGCCCAGCTCCCTAACGTTCCACCTCACTTTCGCATTCTATCGATAACTATCGCAGATACCCATTTAATATATTCGGCTTTCTTTCGATATTTATCGATAACTATTGTAACATTCAATACTCATTGCACACAATCTGTCGCTCTCTTCTCAATTACATTTACGAGTAGCTACCCACAATTCCGTTTGATATTGGCCTTGCTACTCGCATTTGTCAGTCTAAAGCGCAGAGATAAATGGCAGCCAAGGCAACTAGACCCCATTCGCCCCACAATCGCCCCCTTCCTACCAAGGCAATTCTGCAGCAAACGTGCCACAAAGCTGCGCCTAGTTGCGAGCGAGTCGTTTATAGAGAGACGCAATGTAAAATTACCAATAAAGTCAAATTGAAATTGCCAGACATATTAATAAAAGCCGCCACCCGGAAGGCCGCGTGTTGGAGGCGCAAGCCGGGCTGAGCTGCCAAGTATGTAGATGCCCTCGTCGGTTTTGGCATTGCGTAGACAACGACAATTTGCCGAATGAGTCGCACGGGTGCCACCAAAAAACCCAAACTAGACCAAAGGAGTGCAGGAGGGGAAACGAGCTAAACAAAAAAATAAAATGAAATAAAATCAAATAATATAAAACGCGATGCCTTGCGTCAGAGTTTCTCTTAGCGAATTCTCTGCGGCGATATTTTTGCTTTTAATTTTATTTCACTGAACACCTTCAGGGGCATGCAAGGGGCGCGAGAAAGAGTGGGGCGCAGGGGGGGGTGGTGGTGGTTAAAGTGGTAGCGAGACGCCATGAAGGAAATTTCTGTTGACAGGAAATACACTCGAAATTGGCAATTTTGCATTTACGTTAATAATACTCGAGCGTATTTACTACTTACGTAGAGAGAAGCGTGGCGTAGGGGCGACTGCTGAGGGGCGAGGGTGGTTAAGGAGGGTGTGGGCGTTGCCAAGCTACCGGCTGCTTTTGCTGTCTAGGCAAAATGGGGCCACATTTGTAGCTGCTGCCAGTTCTGCGTATTTTTATTTGCGCCAAGGCAAACGAGATGCTCGATGCTAGCCTGGGGGGGGTTGGGGCACGTTGGTGGGGCGCGGCGGCGGCTGGTGGCAACTGGTAGCCAAGCATCGCTGAGCCAATATGACGCGCAATTATTTGTAATGGAGACGTAAATAAGTTGAAGAAGCAAAGTGGCAAAAACGACAAAGTGGGTAAAGGCAAATGTTTTTCGGTGGTGCTTGCCAGCAGCAGCAGCAGCAGGGGGTGGGCGTTTGGTGGGGTTGGGAGCATTGCGTCTGGCGGGTGGTTTAGTTCCAAGTTGTTACACAAGCCCGAAAGCTGTCTTTTTTGGGGGTGGCTTGCGGCATGGTGGTTGCTGCTTGCTGCTTTGGGGGTGGCCGCTGCTGCTGCGGGAGACAATTTTTGGGCTTAGACATGCGGCCCCTCCCCACCCGCTCCGCCCACAGAGCCCAGCCCCACCCAGCCGCCTGCTGTTAGCTCGTTAACTCGATTTGCGCTGCGTGTTGTTTTCTTCGTACTTTTCTTTTTTTTATTTTTTTTTTTTTTGTTTTCTTCTTGTAATAAATACGAAAAAGCGGCAGGCGGAAGGCGGTGGGTGTCGGCAATCCCGTTGTTTTTTCCAAGATGGCGGGCAAACGCTGCAAGACGACATGCGAGTGCGAGCGAGAGGGCGAACGAACGCGTGGGCGAGCAGTTCGGCTGCTTAAAATGAAATTTGCCTTTTTAGGCAACTTTATTTGGTCGAGGGCCACATTTAAATGGGGGGATTAATTCTGAATAGTTGCAGGCTTTTGTTTGTCAGCTATTCAGGGTTGCCAGACTTCTGCAAGTTCACGTACAAGCAAACAGTCGAAATTCGCAACGAACTCATTTTGCAGCTGTTGCGTATTCAGAATTGCTCAGAATTTGTCGCCTTTACATTAGATTGTCTTCTAGGCAACACAATGGCGTTACAAATGGGGCTTGTTTTGTGATGAGGGTTGCCATATTTGACGTAAATTACAATTTCAATCTAAAGACAGCTTTATACGGTGCCCAGTGTTGCCGTACTTTTCAAAAAGCAAACTTCAGGCAAAGGAACGCTATTTGCCCAAAGTTTAGATAGACGATTATTTCCAGCTTGCTTGAAATTTGTGCTTTGATTGTTTAAGAGTTGCCATTTTTCTAGATCAAAATCGAGAAAGTGCTGTGCCTAGAATGCGTTTTATTTTATATTATAAGCTACTTTTCAGGCAGGAACCAAACACGCTTTACAAAGAGCCTTAAATTGATTGTTACGCCTATTCCCAGCTAATGTCAGCTTGTTGCATTCAGAGTTGCCATACTTTCGTTATATCACGCCTCTCTATACAAACTAAAGTACAATTTCTTTCTTATCATTTCCGACTAGGTATAAGACTGAAATCGGATTAGACAACATTTTGCAGAGCTGGAATCTCGCACTTTAGAACGCCTAGAGTTGCCAGACTGCCAGTGGCTTACCCTATATACTAATAACTGTGCCAGACAACGTATTCCTGACAATTTCTGGCCATGTTTTAAGCTAAAGTTTTGACAGAAAATGTTATTTATAGATTAGAGTGCTGTTAATCGGGACTTTTGAGGGTCTAGCGTTGCCAGACAGTCAGCACAAGTGCTTCCTATGCAAACTACTGCACATGACAACTTGTTTCACACAATTTCTAACCATGTTTTGATAACTAAAGTTTTACTAGTAAATTTGCTTAAGGATTTAAGAGATGTCCAGAGTTGCCAGATTGCCAGTAGAAGTGCTTGCTATGCAAGCTACAACTCTTTTCACATAACTTGTTTCCATGTTTTGGTTACTCGTACATTTTTTTAAAGTTTAAAGAGCTGTCTAGCGTTGCCAGACTGCAATTTGATCACTGTACAAGCGATTTGAACAAGGCAACGCGGAATCGCTGTACAAAAATATCATCTTGATGGCATTTGCCAATTCCCATTGTTGCTGCCACTCAGCTAACTGCAGCAACAACAACAAAAACAACAACAACATAAATGGCAACAATCAGACAACTGTTTGCGGCTGCTGCTGCTGCTGCTGGGGCGACGTTATGGGGCCGCGAGCTACACTTTTCCTGGGGTTTTGTGTTACGCTTATTTTCCAATTTCACTTTTTGCCATTGCCATTGTCGTTGTCGTTGTTGCTGTTGTTGCTGTTGTTACTGTTGTTGTTGTTGCCCGCACAAAGATTTTTGCTTGCCATTGATTTTCTGCTGTGCTTAAATTTGCTTACAGCTAACAAACAGCCCCGCCCCCACCTTCCCACTCCTCCCCCCCAGCCACCCCTCACCCAAAACCACTTGACCAAGCTTGGCGCATTGTGGTTGTAGTTTTTGCTGTTGTTGTTTTGTATTCGAGTTTTTATGCGCCTTCGTTTTGCTCGCATTTCTTCAACCATTTTGCGTTTTGCTTCGCGCCGCTCATTTCGAGCGCCGACCGCGACTGCGACGCCGACGTCGACGCTGAAGCAGTGAAGCTTAAATGAAATAATTGGGTAGTTAGTGAGCTTTTTTTTCTTCTTTCCTCTAGTCAAACCACACCCCCAACCCCAACCCCCCCGCGCAGCTTCCATTGCGGCGGCTGCTGCCTTTAGTTGTTGTTGTTGTTTTTGTTGTCGCCGCCAAACGCCAAATTGCTTCAAATTTTTCTTCACTTTTGCATTCTTTAGCTATTCAATTATTTATTTGCCCATGTACTTGAGAGAGTAAGAGGGAGAGTGAGAGAGAGAGAGATGGGGAGTGAAAGGGCGTAACGGGGAAGGGGCACGACAGGTGCTCTGGCAGCGCCAAAAACAATTTTCTCATTTTCCAATTTCGCTTTAAATCTTTGTTTTTATTTTTGTTTAATTAGACGTTATTTTGCGTAGCCTTTGTTGTTGTTGTTGTTATGGGCGTGGGCGTGGCTGAAGACTGCCCAAGCTCAACTTGGCAGCAATCGAGGCGCAATAATTATCGATATTAGCAGCATGCGGGTTATCGTTTGGCTAATCGATAACATAAGTGTTGATTAACTCAAATAGAAATCGAGCTCAAATGAAGCTTTGGCGCAAAGAACTGCAAAGCTCGTGTCATCATAGACACTCGAGGTCAAAGTGCATGTCAAATTAACACTTCATTGTAATTCTAATTAATTGCTTAAACAGCATAAACTAACTATTTAGCAATCGATAATCGATCTCAACTAATCTATCGATGAAAATCACATTTCAGCTAATCGATAACGATAATCCTAGCTTCTAGCCTGGCAACCTTATCGCTTACTTGAAAGCCTACAATCGCATTTTCGATTTATCTTTCAGCTAATTTATCGAGCTAATCGATAACAGTGCCCTATTAAGAGCAGCTATAAAACTAGCTTCTAGCTATGCACACTTATCGCTTACTTGAAAGCCTAGGAATCGCTGTCATTAAACGGACTTCAATTGTCGTTGAATTGAAATGTAAATTCATGCAGAGTAATCTAGTTGCAAACTTATCGATAAATGTTCAGCTGAAAACGTGCTTTTGTTTTTTTTTTTTTTGTGTGTGTGTTTGTGTGCTCAGCTTCAGCATTCAGAGTGGACACGTTGCCCGCAACGAATCACAAACCGGGCCAAATTGTGTATTTTGCTTGTGTAAAATTCATTTGGCCATAAAACTGCCGCCCTCTTCCGCCGTCCGGCAGCCACATTCGTAATGTGGCAGCCAGCAAACGTGCCATTCAAATGGGCAACTAACTTGCAACAAGCAACAACCCTTTTGTGGTCTTGTCCATTTCGGGGGCGCAACGTTTTACAACACTGCAAATGCTGGCACGGAAATAGCGGTAAATATAAAAATACACACTTACACACACACACACACAGACCGTTTAATGTGTCAGTTGTGTGCATGTGTGTGTGTGTGTTCAAATATTTATTAACCCATCAACACATGCGGAAGTTTTTCGGCCGTTTCGTTTCACATAACATTCAGACCCAAGGCCCAGGCCCAGGCCCAGTCCCAGGCCCAGCCCCCGGCTGAGTGTGTGTGTGTGTTTTTGGTGGTAACAAATTCGTGTAGCGTTGCAAATTGCTGTCAACAGGGAAATTAATAAAAAGTCAAACGCTTTTTAAAGGCAACGGGCAACGCCTCGAACCCAGACCCAGACCCAGACCAGGGCACTTTGGTACTCGGTACTCGGTATCGGGTACTCGGGAACTCGTGTACTCGGGTACTCGCTACTGGTTAACTGCGCTTCAGATCGCCAAATAAATTGCGCTTGGCAAATAAAATAAAGTTTTGTGCGTGTGGCCCTAAAATAGATTAACACGTTTAATATTCAATTTGCGCACGCAACACGCCTGTAAAAATGTCATGAGTCCTGGCGAGTCCTTTTTTCCTTTTCCTGGCGCATCGCCTGGGGTTGTCAGCCACTCGAACAGTTGCCGACTTTGCGACCTGCCATTTGATTAGATTAACGACATTCTAAGTGCCAAATTTGTAGGGGTAATTGCAAATATACGAACTTGCGGTATCTGAGTGGTGGATAACCTATCAAAGGCACTGTGAATGTATTCGAAACATTTGAAAGACTTTCATGCTTGAATTTAATTCGCTTGCTCTTCTATATGGTATGTTTAGTTATTATCCCTTTCGTGGTATTCAAGATATTCTTTAGGTCTCTTGAGAGGCTACGTGGCTGATAACCTGCCGAAAGCACTGTGAATGCATTCGAAACATTTGTAAATGTTTACTACTTGCATTTAGTTTATATATGGCATGCATATTTAATACCCTTTTCATGGCATACAAGACTTTCTTCTGCTTTTCCGAGTGGCTACATGGATGATAACTTATCAAAGACACTGTGAATGCATTCGAAACATTTGAAAGTGTTACATAATTGGACTTAAGACGCTTGCTGTTATATATGGCAAGCATATTTGTTATTCTTTTCATGGTATTTAGGATATTCTTCTGCATTTGCGATTACTTGTTTGTTGATTACTTATCATAGGCACTGTGAATGCATTCGAAACATTTGAAAGTGTTTCATGCTCTCATTTAATTCGCTTGTTCTTTTATGTGTTATGCACATTAATTATCCGTTTTTTGCTTTGCTGTCTTTGCAGAAGACATTCTTCTGCAATTTTCCGTTCAAATTCACTGTGAATACATTCGAAACATTTGGATGTGCTTTTGATTCGTTTGCTCTCATATATGGCATGCATATTTCGTATATTTTTCAAGTTAATCAAGTTATGTTTTCCTGTTCATTTTTCAGCTTCATTCCTGTACTTATTTATTGCATTCATTTTGCTGCATTCACTTTATTCGCAAGCATTAATTGCCTGCGTATTCAAAGTTATTCAAAGATTATATTTCAGCTTACTTCATTCTGTTTTTCTGAAACTCTTTAGTCTATTTTTGTCTGCAGTTAGATTCCTGGATTATCAAGTGGCGCCCATTTTGGTGGCAATGTTAAAGCGCAGCTTGCAGTCAAGTTTTGGGCCGTGTGTCCATATGTTTGGGCACTTTCTCAAAACAGGCAATTGTGGCTCCGACTCCGACTCCGACTCTGACTGTGGTTGTGGCTGTGGATCTGGCCGTGGGCTCTGTGTGTTTGCCAGAAGGCTTTTAAATGCAAATCATGCAGAAATCATCTTGAGGCTTTCATCGAGTCGCTGTGGCTTAGCTTGGGAACAAAGCCACTTAAAGTGCGGCGCTGACTAGCCTTGTGGCTATAGTTAGAGCTATTGCTTAAGCTGGGCCTGGGGCCAAGATGTTTGGCGGGAGCGCGAGAGCGAAATGGGAAAATCTCGGCGAGTTGTTTACACGCTGCAGCGCACTCGAGTGCTTCCTAGAAAATGACGATGACGAATCTGCCAGTTGGCTGCCCCTGTCTGAAGTGCCCAGCCTTTGGCTGCATGATCAGTCATGGCCGGGGAAGGGGCAGAGGCAGGTGCTGTGGCGCGGGGGTCAGCCAGCGCCAGAGTTTTAAGTAAAAGTCATAAACGCAGCCGGGCTCGAGGACGCGCTGCTTGCCACTTGCCACTTGCCACTTGTTGTCATCAATTTGTTTCGACTCTTTCACTTGCCACAAATGCGCTCCTCCGATTCACAATTTCAATTCCACACATCCACATCCAAATCCAATTGCAACTGCGCTGTGTTTATGCAGCAGTTGAGTTCGTGCCACTTGCGGCTGGCTCTCTGCCTTTTCGGGGAAATTCTCTTTTCTTTTCTTTTCTTTTAATTTTTTTGAAATTTTATTTTGCGTTTCATTTGTTTACGTTTCGGTTGTTTGCTTTGGTCCGGTTTTTCGTGAAAACTGAACTTGTAGTTTTCCAATTACAAAAATTATTATCAAAACATAAATATAACCCCCTCTCCTCTCTCCACTCACCACTCTCCACTCTCGCGGGCCGTCTTACCCTCTTGCTTTTTGGCCGACTCATTGTCACATAATTAACACTTGATATAGCAATTTTCTACAACAATTTCCACATTAGTTTCCCAAAAATGTGCGAAAAACTATCGAATTACCTTTGTTCGAGCTGGCAGGAAATGCACACTCTTTCCCTCTCTCTCTCTCTCTCTCTTTGTCTGCCTCTCTCTTTCTTTATGGGACATTTCGGAAGTGCGGCTGGGCGATAATATCACAAATATCTGTAGAGCACGCCCTTCTCCGCCTGCTGCTTCTTTCAGCCTGATTCTTATCGCGTTTTATTCTTTAAGAATTTGAGTTTAGTTTTTGGGTTTTTTGGCTATTTTTTGTTGTTGTTGTCAAAATTGGTGCGATTGATTTTAATGCGGCTCTTTTTTTTTGCCGGCAACACGCGTGGCAGATGCGAGTGCATAATGACAGCAAGGGACTTGATTTCACAAATGCGATAGAGCAAAGGTTCAGAAGCAGGCAGAAAATATTGATATTTAATAGGCACCAAATGGGTCAATTAGTAATACAAAAGGGATTGTCACAATGCGGTTATAGGCTCAATTATGTGCAAAACCTAATGCTAGCAATTAACCAGTATATATGTATCTATAAAGGTTAATTGCTGAAGTGTGGAGAAATGCTTGAACAGATGAGATATGATCAGAGTTTGCCTGATACAATTCTATTATACAGATAGATATGGATATAGAAAGAGATTTTGATATATATTTTGCATATCTTTCGGTATAGTTTTAAGATATTTTGCAGAGCAGGCTTTTTATACCCTGAACCCATTAAAAAGAGGTATAAGGGTATATTGTATTTGTGCGAAAGCCCAAAGTATGTAACAGGCAGAAGGAAGCATCTCCGACCCCATAAAGTATATATATTCTTGATCAGCATCAATAGCCGAGTCGATCTAGCCATGTCCGTATGTCTGTCCGTCCGTCTGTCTGTATGTATTAAAGCAAGGATCTCAGGCACTATAAGAGCTAGAGACTTGATGTAGGTGATCCTAGCTCCCGCGTAGATCGAGTTTGTTTCCGATAATCGATAAATTACACCGTTTTCAAGCAATCGATAAAAATCGATATCGATATCCTGTTTTTTGGGCAATTATGGTAAATAATAAGAGCTAGAGTCACCAAACATGACATATAGCTTCTAAAATAGAATATATGTATGCATTTGATGTTGGAAGAAGAGGGTTCAGGGTATCCCCTAGTCGAGAGCTCCCGACTAGCACCTCTTACTTGTTATGATTGCGCAACTGTCAACAAAGATAAGTTAAGGAACAGAAAGAAATGTGCGAATGAATGAATGACTGTGAGTCTCGCCAATGGTGGCTTAGTCTCAAATCTGGCCCGCACTTGGAAAAAGCCACTCAACCATATATATATATATATATATACATATATATATATATACTATATTTATGATGAAAGCCCAATTACAAAACCAATTGGGGCACAATTATTTGCCATTAAGACAAATCCACTTACGCTTTAACTGAGAAAAAAAAAACAAAATGCCCAATGACTCAGGCCAAACAATGAGCAACAACAACAACAACAACAAGTCGAGTCTCTTGGCCAGTTAGCCAGGCTTATTGCCCTTTTGCTGGCTGTTTGTCATCTGCTTGGGCAACGCAAATGTGTGAAAAATAGTTGCGGCCATTAAACAAACAACAACAAGAAGAAGAAGACGAAGAAGAAGAGCAGGCACAATGGGCGTGGGACAAGTGCCGCCAGCTGCTGACAGCGATCCTCAGGTGAAGAGGCCGAAAAAACGAACCCAAACACCAGCGAGAGGCCTCTCGATGTGACTTTGAGCAACAACAACAACAAAAAGAAGAAAAAAAAAAACAACATTGACGCAGCAGACGCAGAGGACACACACACACAGGTCGCGCAGGACACTCGCAGGACTCGTCGGAATATCGCAGGTCGTGGCATGACTTTCAAGTAAATAAGAAAAGCAAAAGGGACCAAAGCTGAAGCAGAAGCAGCAGCAGAAGAAGCTGAAGAAGCAGCAGCAGCAGCTGCAAAGTATGCTCCATATTGCGCCGCTGGCCATGGACGTTTGTCCTGCCCGGCTGCTCAATGGCCACTCAAATTAAGGATAACAACGTGACGAGCCACCAGCACCAGCAGCAGCAGCAGCAAAGTAGCAATTTCGCAGTAAAAGGATATGCTACTGCACCCAATGCACCCCAGCTCCTGCTCCTGCTCATGGCTCCCGCCGCTGCCACTGCTCTAGCTTCTTTAGATCCTGCGCTGCGGTTAACCACTCGAGTCGATTTATTTTGTACACAACTAGCGCCATGGCCAATGCCATTGCCACTGCTGCTGCTGCTGCTGCTGGGGCCATTGTGCGGGCCATAGAAAAGGACAAGACGCTGCCTTTTTTACGGCTCAACTTGGCTCGAAGCGTTTGCCACAACAACAACAACAACAACAACTACACTGGAAGAAAACTTTGTTATGCAAACAGACAAAATGTGGCCCTACAGCAAATAGCAGCAGCAGCAGTAGAAGAAGACGCTGCAGCAGACTGCGGAAAGGTCAACAGTGAAAGCAACAACAACAACAACAACAACAATAAAGGCAAGGGCAAAGAAGAAGCAGCAGCAAAAGTGTGAAAATTGAAGAAATTAAGTGCGTGTGTGCCCCGTGTGTGTGGGCAGCAGCACAAGCATTTAAGGATGCAAGCGAAAGAAAGAGCACGCGAGAGAGAGAGAGAGAGAGAGGGAGAGGGAGAGAGCACGAAAGCGTGAAAAGAGGGGTATGTGTGCGTGTGTGGGTGCGTGTGTGTGTGTGTGTAGCTGTGGTCAAAGCAATTCAAATAAATGTGTGTGCAGCTCTCCCTCTATGTGTGTGTGTGTGTGTGTGTGTGTGTGTGTGTGTGTGTGTGTGTGGGCGTGACCACTAAGGCAAATAAACTAACAAACGATATGGGCCACAAAGACGACATGGCCCAAAAGGTGAACTTTATAAAATTGAATAGTAAATAAGCCAAAAAAAAGAAGAAGAAGCAAAGAGCAAATTAAAGTTGAAGGGAGGGAGCCAGAGAGAGAGAGAGAGAGAGAGAGAGAGAGATAGGGGCGGGGATTAGAGAATTACCTTATAATAAAATGGAAAACCTTGACGATGTGCTTAATCTATGTAAGTAAGGGTATTCTTATCATATTTCATATACTATAATATAGCATTATCATGGATAATAAGATCCAAAAAAAAGTCTTAATAAATATGTTAATATATCAAATAGTTTAGACAAATGCAGAGTATATAGTTAGATAATCATATAGTTTAAGACAACTTGACTAATAACTCATGATAACTCGGACGAATCGAACTACTATATCATATGGAAAATGATATAAACTAATTCCTTGTTTTTCTTTACAAATTATATAGACAATATCATATCAATATCGGCCTGCTTTAACTTATATCTCTGTGGGCAAAATCGGTCGAAAGATGAGCACGTTTTAAATGGTTGTAATTTCTGATTTTCAACCTAATTATCATCTAGATAATGCCATCACACACATCTAGCTGTTGGAATAGTTGTCGAGCTTGCATTTGCTTAGTTTCGCAAAATTAGATTTCCTACTAATTCTTCTAACTAAGCCGCAAAAACATAAGCCATAGAAGAAGTTGTAAGCCCTTAAGATAGACGCTCTTTCTGGCATTTGTATACATATTTTATTTTGAGACTGGAAAGCGAAAGAGAATTGTGAATTTTAATTGTAATTTTAGTAAATAAATAAATCAACGAATGCCTTTTAAGCTAATTGAATATATATATTCGCTTTTTATATTCGATTTGTTTTTCATATTGAAAAAACTGATAAGATGATTTTCTGTTCGAGTTCGAATTGAAATATTTGCTGCAAGGACATGAGTACAGTGAAGCCCCTCTAAAGAGGGCAGCTGTCCAAAAATATGACTAGGTCAAGATATAAACGGAAACGAGGGGAAAAAACCTTATCCAATAATTCTTCAGTTTAGAATATATCTATATATTATATAATGCTGACGAACTTTCCAAACTGTTAATATTATATAAATGTATATATATTGTAAATATTATATATATATATATATATATATATTCAAGGCAAGCAACTTTTCTTTTGCCTTCTTGGCTTTTGTTTCTTTTCCGATTTTGTCAAGAAATAAATGGAAAAATGGAAAATCAGAAAAAAAAGTTGTAAATGGGAAAAAATGATTTAATTCACATCTGTTAAAGTTGATTAAATCGAATAAAGCAAATCTTTCGAAATCTTTCACAATTGTTCAAGTCGTTTTGACAAAATCGAAATGAAAAAATATTATAAAAAATATTATAGCTATAGTTTACAGTTGCCGGAAGTTGCTAAGGGATTCATCTCAGTAAGCCCTTGCTTCAATAGAATATGGCAAAAATCGTATGGGACTATATATATATACATATATATATATATAATATTGCTGCAGATATTAATTCCTTCGCAGATAACTGTCTAAGTCATTTTTTTGATATTTAGAAAATTGCTTTTTTCATAAATTTTCTTTTTCAAGAATTTACTTTAATCCTTAAAATACTTTTTTTTAATATGATCATAATACCAAATTCTCATATTGTTGTCAAAAGTATTTGTTAAATATTTGCCAAGTTTTTAAATTAAGTCGTTCACGATCTTATCTAGACGAGCTAGTTCCCATGCGAGTTAGTTAAACGATTTTTTATAACATATTTCCATGATAAACCTTCGACAACTCTTGCGTTTTCTTTGTTCAGGCTGAATTCGAATTGGACTCGAATTGGACTCGAATTGGATACATATTGGAGTGCCGCATTGCATGAGCTTCGATAATTATGCGCTTAATTAGCGCCACACACACACGCACGCATACAGATGCACTGAGTGGCTCGCCGCGAGAAGTGCGAAATCTCACACACACTTCAGTCGCTGCCTGTGTGTGTGTGTGTGTGTCGGTGTGTTGGTGTGTTATTAATAAGCTTCTATGTGCACCCTTTGTCCTAATCATAACTACCTTCTAGCCCCTCCCCATCAGCCCCCCCTCCACGCCGCATTAGCGACTTGTGTTTAATTTGCTGTTTTATTGTTTTAATTGTTGCCTGCCCAGCGAGGCGAAGAAACGCGGCCTGCGCCGCATCTGGCAACCCCTTTTCGGAGCGAGCTGCGGCCCTCAACTTGAGCTTATTAGAGCTGCGCCTAAAGAGTGGCCCGCCCGCTCGCCCGACCGCTCGTTCGCGGCTTCGTTCAGTTTGCCAGTTGGTTGCTTTCGTTGTGTTTTCGTTGTCGTTCAGTCTCGCGCCCCTTGCCCCCTTGCCAATCGACTCACTAAGACAAAGCTTTTTGTGCAGCTTTTGTCCTTGTCGCCGCGCGTCATTTAATTAGCCGTTACTTCAACGCATTATAACGGCAAATGCAACCATCTTGTTACTCACCTGCAAACTGGGCGCCGAAATGCTGCTGAAAGTGGCCGCGAAACTCGTGGGGCGTGCTGAAGCCGGGCGGCAGAAAGCCCCGCAGATAGGCGGCCGCCGCCAGCGTCGTCATATGATGATGATGGGCGGCCGCTGCGTTGGCCGGATCGGCGGCAGCGGCATAGCCGGCGGCAGCATAGAAATTCGCCGGATTGAACACGGGCAGCTGGCAGTGGGCGGCAGCGGCTGCGGCGGCGGCGGCAGCGGCCGCCGACAAGCGTGTCACGTCCGGCGAAATGGAGCGGGAATCGCGTGAGTTCGTCTGCTGCTGCTGCTGCTGCTGCTCCAGCGTTTGGGCAGCGTTTTGGGCGCTGCTGCTAACCGCCGACTGTTGCGGTGTGTTGGCGTTTCGCGGCGGGGGCGTGGCGGCCGGTGAAAGTGGCGCCTCGTTGGCGCTGGGCGTGGCAGCGGCAGCTGCCTGCGACGATTGTTGTTGCTGCTGCTGTTGCTGTTGCTGCTGTTGCTGTTGATAGGCACCGACGCCGACGCCGACGCCAAGGCCAAGGATCTCCTGTATGGCAAAGGGTGTTCGCATTTTGGTTGCTTGCATTTTGCCGTCGGTAAGAGGAAGCGTTCGAAGCGTGCAAAGTTCGCCTATTATAACGGTTTATTGCACTTGTTCAGCTAACGGTTAGCATAGCTCACACGAAAAGAGGAACACAAAAAAAAATCAGCACACACATACGCGCGCACATGCACACACACACACTGTCGCACATGTGCGGCACACAACAACACAAAAAAAATGCTAACACACAATTTTAAACAATATTCGATCAAGTCCAAAATGTTTCACCTCTGCTAATCCAATTCGATTCGAATTCGAGTTCGAAAATCGTGTGTGTGAGTGTTTAATTGTTTAACTGTTTTTTTTGAAGCACAAGACACGACAACACAACACAACAAACAAGAATGCGTTACGCCAGCAGAGAGCTTTGCTCAGGCAATGCTAATGCCAGTATCAGTACACGTGTGTGTGTGTGTGCGTGCGTGTGCTCAACTGGACGTCGTCTAACTGTGTCTTGTTCTGCTTGTGTGGGCGCTGACCGTTTGCGTTCGGCGTGGACAACGTACGAAAACGAACTGAAACCAAAGCGCGCGCTGCACGCGAGCAAAAGCGTAACGTCAACGTCAACGTCGCTGTCGCTGCCAGCGCCAGCTGCGACGCTAACGCCAACGCCAACGCACGTTGCCTCTGTATAATGCGCGCACACACACACGCCTTGCGTACTTGATTTTGCCGTCGCCGGGGAAGCGCTTCAACTGTTTCGCCGCTTGCCGAATGTCGACTGAGATCTGCCGCTGGCTGCTGGCTGCTGGCTGCCACTGTCGCTGCTGCCGCTGCTGCTGCTGTCGTTCGCTACGCCATCTTTGCGTGGCAGCGAGATGGCAGCATAGCCACTGCGCTAGCCATCTCGCTCTCGCCTGCGCAGCGCTATGCTGTCTTTCCAATTGCAGGGGTAATGCGTGCTATACAAGTGCTTGCTATCCCGCACGCACTCATGCAGCGCGCCGCATGCTGTTGCACTCTCGCCTGGAAGGCGGCACACGTACACTGTGCACACTATACGTGTGAGTCGCAGTGTGCGCCTGTGTGCGTGCACGTGTGTGTTAATTGTGGCCTTTGCTGGGCGCGCAGCGGCCGCAATTTCAGTTTGTTTTGCGCCGCCAATTTGGCGGGCCACACTGCAGCGACCTGTATGCGTGCGTCTCTATGCATGGGTGTGTGTGTGCGTGTGTGTGTGTGTGTGCGACTTTGATTTACGTGATTTTATGACTATTTCACATCTATTTTTTTTTCGCATTTTTGTTTTTGTTTATAATATTGGCCGACATGCAATACGGTCACTTGTGCGCCAATTGTTTGCAGCCACTGTGCGCAAATTGTTTAAACTATTCGCAAATTCGATTGTTTACGCAATTCGATAACTGCCGCCTATCGAATTGCGCGCATTCTGTTTACCAGCGAAATATGCCAAGCTCGCCCGAACAATTGATCAATTGATCGACTGATCGACTGATCAATTGATCACACGATCTCCAAGCAGGTTTCTGGGCCAGCTCGAAAAGCGTGCGAGGAAAACTAATGAAAATAATGAGCTAACTTATTTGAAGATATAACGCTCGTGTAAAAGCTTTTAATGCATTTTCTTTAAGTTTTCAAGCAATGTCAAAAGAACTTTCAAAAAATATGAAAAACTCTTCATAAATATGCTGGCTTTCAAATATAATTTGTCTCATCCAGTTGGGAATTACAATGATAATTGTTATTATTCAACTTTCCCGACGAAAATAGTCGGAAAATAAAATAATTAGTACTAATATTATTATTGTTATTACTGTTATTGCTTTCATTTTTATTATTAGTATTAATATTATTATAATTATTATCAATATTATTTTTATTAATATAAATATAATTTGTCTCATCCAGTTGGGAATTACAATGATAATTATTATTATTCAACTTTCTCGATGAAATTAATATTATTATCATTATTACTGTTTTTTTTTGCTTTCATTTTTATTATTAGTATTTATATTATTATAATTATTAGCAATATTATTATTATTCATATTATTATTATTTTCATTTTTATAACATTTACGATTATTATTATTATTATTGGAATATATTTGTTTGAACTTTGTATTTCTTCCCATCACACATTAGAAAGCTATATCCGGCATATATCTGTCAAGATTCTGTGCTACATCTGCCATATATGTGCCACATATCTGTCATATCTATGGCACATTTCGTGTACAGTTTCGCCTTGCTCCACTTTCTGCTAATTTGCATTTGGTTTTCATTTCTTGGCTCCGCTTTCGCTCTGTATATTCATTTCCCTTCCATTTCCAAAAGCTGCCTTCGCTTGTCACTGGCTCCTAAATTGCCTTTCCAGTTACCCCCCCCCCCCCCCCCCCCCCCCCCCCCCCCCCCCATCCATCCGCACTCTAGCCCGCTGCTCCCCCTTTGCCCCTAGCCACGTCGACAGACTGGCGCCTGGGCTCCAAATTGCACGCATTGTTGTCGAAAGTTGGCCGTGTTAATTAAGAAGCTTCCCCTCGCAATATCGATTAGCCCTCTACCCCCCTGCCCCCCTTCCTCCTCCTGCTCCTGCTCCTGCTTCTCGCGCTGCGTGTGTGCCCCAGTTGCTGCAGTTGTGATTAATTAGTCGCATTGCATAACAATTGCATAATCAATATGCCATTTCATTGAACTGCTTGGCTTGCAATTGGGCTTCAACTCCCCCCCACCCACTCTTCCACCCCCCCTCCCCCTCCCCCTCCCAGGCAGCTGACGACCGCCGTCGCAATTGGCGTTTTTGCTGGCCCAAAGCAGCGTTTAATTAGCACACTCTGTCACGCCTCTCTCTCCCTCTCTCTCTCTCTCTCTCTCTCTCCCTCTCTCTCTCTCTCTCTCTCTCTCTCTCTCGCTTTCTCTCTCTTTAACGCTTGCCTTTGCAATTGCATTAATTGCATTAATCATACGCCGCGTTGTCCTAATGCATTTTTTGCTTTATTCATTTTGTTCGTTATGTTTTTTTTTTTCTCACTTTGCGGTTGAATTAATAAATCACATTTATTTCTGTGATAATCGTTTTTATTGCTGTCATTTAGTTTCTTAATTGAACACTCAATTTTTATTAATAATATCTATATATCTATAAATTTGCATATATATTGATAGTTGCCAATTTTGGGAAGAGCTCAAATGTAGCCCGTAATTTCCATATGCAAATATTCACGGCTTGCCATATTTTCAGTAAATATCTGCCTTAAATATGTTGGGACAAAGTCCGATTGAAGGAGAAAATATGAGATTTGATTAATTTATGACTACTTTATGCAGCCCTGGCTTAATAATGCAATTGTTCTTTTCCGACACTGGTCTCTATAGGAAAAACGTTTACCAACACAGCTTTCAAATCTGAGTTAGTCTTCATGCTATTTATTTTCTTTAGACATTTTCGCATTTTCATATTTCTTTCTGCTCAATTATAATTCTTTTAAATTTATATTTCTTTTTTTATACTTTCCCAACAATTCAAATGTAACTCCGTTCTGTCTCTTTGTACGCCAGATCTCGAGGGTCGCTTACTTTGCTATCGATATCTTATGTTATCGGAAAATACGATAACATACTATCAAAAGTAATTCAAAGTTTTCCATTCTGAATATTTTCTTTAAAGCTGTTCGCTGAAGCTCACATAACTTGGGCAATCGGCTGTAAGTTTTTTTTTTTTTGTTTTTGCCAACTTTCTTTTAATCTCTTACCATTTTGTTTTCTCATGAGTGTGTGTGTGTGTTTTTTTTTTGATCACGAATTTCAATTTCCGTTTCGCATGTCCTCAAGGACCTGTGCGCCGACTCGTATTATTTCATATTTATAATGTAATCTGCACTTCAGCCTCAAAGAGACGTCGCATAAATCACAAATGCCACTTGGACCAACCCCCGCCCAATCCCCTCAACTAAATTCCCCTCAGTCTACCTATGTGCATGTATGTGTGTGTGTGTGTGTGTGCAGATTCAGAGAGCAGAGCGCCCACTTCATAGGACTGTGGTCTAAAAGCCTTTTGCCTCGTCCTTTTCGCTACTCGCTGCCTTTTTCTCGTACTCGTTCTCGTTCCCCTAACTCGCGGTTGTTGTTGTTGTTGTTGTTCGGTCTGTTCTGTTGTTTTGTTTGATGTTCGGCATCCACTTGAAATGCATTTAAAAAGTTTTATCGCATTTGGCACACTTGAGGCGGGCCGTGGGTGTTTCCATTGCTTCAGACATTTTGCGCCAATGCAAATTGGAATTTTCATTGCTTTCTCATTTGATTGATCCTTTGATCTGCCGTTGGGCGTGGCACTCGCACACAACCAATCGCATGCGTTACCCACACTCTCGTTACTCTCAACATATTTTGCTAATTGACTGTTTCGTCTGTTTGCTATCGCTTCATCTTCGAACTATTCGTTAGCTCTTGTTACGTTTTCATACTCCTTTAACGCTTGCCAGTGGCTACTCGTCACTTTTGGATTCGCTTCGCTTAGTCCGCTTAGTCATCAAACTGTTAAGTCTACTTTCTCTCACATCACTCGCTACTCGTCGCTTTTAGATTCGCTACGCTTAGTATAGTGAATAGCACCCTCTCACCAGTCGCCACTCGCTACTCGCTGTTTATTAATTCACTATGGCTCGATCTAATATGTTTACATTCTCTCACATCACTCGCCACTCGCTACTCGTCGCTTATGGATTCGCTACGCGAATCGCTCGTCACTTGTCACTCGCTGCTTAGTATTTTCTATGCCCCGATTAGTTAGTCTACTTTCTCTCTCATCTCTCGCTACTCGTTGTTTATTAATTCACTATGGCTCGATTTATTAAGTTTACATTCTCTCACATCGCTCGCCACTCGCTACTCGTTGCTTATGGATTCGCTACGCTAATCGCTCGTCACTTGTCACTCGCTGCTTAGTGTTTTGCTATGCCCCGATCAGTTAGTCTACTTTCTCTTTCATTTCTCGCTACTCGTTGCTTGTTATTTCTTTTGCATATATCTGCCAAATCTGCTCACTATCTTATCACTTTCTACTTTGTTAACTACGTTGCTTACTTTGCTTTGTCTTTGCGCTCTCTCATCACTCGCTGTTTATTTGCTGCGCTCTATCCGGCTAGTTTGCACTCGATAAAACCTTGTTAGGTCTGCTTGTTTTCTTGTCCGACGCCACACACCCACTCGTCACATACTCTCTCGCCACTTACTATGCTCAGTCAGGTGTTTTTACTGTCACTCGCTTAAATCCATTCGCCACTTTCCGCATCGCTCTCGTTGGAAATCGATTGTTGGGCATTGCCAGTGTCTCTCATTAGACTAAAAGCCTATTTGGACTGACATTGGTGAACTAATTACTCGTCAAGCGTTGATTCGCTGACATCTGGCAGTTTTGGGTCCATTTTGACATTGTTTTTGCTCACATCAGGCGCTGCTCCCCGGGGACTGCAACTGCGGCGGCAACTGATTTGCGATTGCAATTGCAATTACAATTGGAGTCTCGGTGGTTTGGTTTTGTGGTTCGCTGGCTCGCATCATTCGCATATTAGCCAGACACATGGCTTTCTTTTCAACTTGGTCGCATTTCGATTACTTTTATTGCCCACAACGCGCTGCCGGCTTTTGTTGTTGCTTAGCCAAAAGGCGTTCAACAAATTTGCCTTTGTTTTAGTATTTGGATTTTATATATATATATTCTTGTTGTATTTGTTTTGCCCTTGGCTTTTTATTCCTGGCTAATGGACGCAATCTTGTCCACGGCATTCTGTCATTCAGCTAATGGCAAGCGTCGCAGCTAACAATTGAGGTTGACACTCCGCTGGGCAGTGGGCGTGTTGGAGGCCTTGAGACGGGCTAATTGCCACAAAAAAGAACATTGCAATGGAACAGCGCTGCCAGAAGGCATCGTGCAAGTTACAGCTCAGATTTGTTAAATAGCTTCCAACTATGCCCAGCGAAGAGGTATTTAATGGAATCAATTTACAGATACATTACTATTACTTTGCCAAGCCATAGCTAAGAGCTTAGATATTTCTGCCGCTTCCCCTTCTCAAATAATATTTCACACAGATCTTAAAGTCAATCAAATGAAAAACAATATTGCGCAATTCAAAGGTAATCGCCCAAATATTTGCTAAAATGTGTGCAAGTGATTTTGATTGATCAGCCAGTCAATCAATCAATTAGTTAGTTAGCCAGTCAATCATTTAGTCAGTCAGCCAGATAGGCAGCCATACGGTCAGTCAATCAGCTAATCAATCAGTTGGTTAGTTACACAGTCGGTCAGTCACTCAGTCAATCAGATAGTAAGCCTATCATTTAGTTAATCAATCAATCGCACAGTTAGCAATTAGTAAGTCAATCATTAGCACAGGCAATCAGTTAGCCAGCCGTTATCAGTCAATCATTTGCATAGTGAGTTAGTCAGGCAGTCACTCAGGCAATTAGCTAGTCAGTCAGTCAATCATTCACACACGCAGTCAGTCAATGGGTCAGTCAGTCTATATGTCCGTCAATCAGTCAATCCTTTACATTGTGAATCAGTCTGGCAGTCAGTCAAATGTTCAGCGGATCAGTGAGTCAGTTAGTCGGTTGGCCACTTGGTCAGTGCCAAAGTCGGTGATTCAGTCAATCAGCTAGTCGATTAGTCAGCCATTCAGTCAATCAGTCCGTTCCATAGTTGGTGTCTTAATCAGTCAGAGAGTCAGTAAGTGACTCAGTCCATCTGTTGGCATGTCAGTCAATCAGCTTATCTATTTGTCATACAGTCAATCACTAAGCAAGTCAATCAGTCAGTCATATACATAGTGAATCAATCAGTCAGTCGGTCAGGACTCTTCATTTGCAACTGGACTTGCCCACGCAACGCGTTGCTTGGTTTCTGTGTGTTCCCTTATTTTGCTGTTCGTGTCCCTACCACTGCTATCCCCCTGCCCTCCTCCTGCTGCGCCACTGCTGAACAGACACCCCCGCTCGACCCACTTGCGAGGGACGTTGCTTTGAGCCACTTGGAAATCGTTAATTTCATAATTACATGTTTCATGCACACGCTTCAAGCATGGCCCCAAAATGGGCGACACCAGGCCGGGCTTGTTGTGCGAGTGTGTGTGTGTGTGCACGAGTGTGTGTGTGTGTGTGTGAGTATGAGTGGCACATAAGTGGCAGCCAGCCGGAAAGCCAACACCATTTTGGCCATAATTTAGTTTTGCCCGTCCATTAGCAAGCGCAGGCCGCAACAACAACAACAACAACAGCAACAAAAAGAAGAAGAAGAAGAGGAGCGACAACAACAAGAACAACAATACGTTGCAGACGGCGGCCTTTTGTTGCAATGCCACTCGGCGAGAAATCAGCACCAGCCACAGCCAGAGCCACAGCCAGAGCCAGAGCCAGAGCCGGAGCCGGAGCCAAGAGACCCAAGTGGCCTCGACAGAGGCGGGACAAGAGATGAGCGAGGAGGGCTAGGGGCGGGGGTTGGTGGTTGGTTAGACAGGGTGTGCGAGACGTGGAGGAGTAGGAGTAGAAGGAGAAGGAGGAGGAGGAGGAGCAGCCGGCCGCAAGCGACTCAGCCAGAAGAAGGACGAGTGGATAATTATTAATAATTATCGCATTGACGTGTTTTCGTTTTCAGTTTTATTTATTCTGTGCCCTTTGTGTGTGCCAGTGTGTGTGCGAGTGTGTGTGCGAGTGTGTGTGTGTGTGTGCTTGACTTGCCCCCGCTTCGTTGTAACTTAAGTGGTTTATATAATTGGTCAACTTCTGCTGTTGCTCCTGCTCCTGCTCCTGCTACTGCCACAATTCCAGCTCCAGTTCTTCTTTTGCTTCCACTTGGATTTTTTTCAGCTGCAGTCAAACCCCCTGCCGCCAGCGACCCCCCTCTCTCCCCCTCCCCAATGGCTTGTAATACTGTAATTTTGTAATTTGTGTGATTCCTTTGCTTAAGGGTAGCATTTCTTGCATCGAAGGGTTGAAACGCTTCCATCGCCAATAAATCCTATAAAGTCAGGCAAATGACGATTTAATATGAGTCTACGATGCTGTAACTATAAATATAAAAGCGCCTGTCCCGACCGACTGACTGACTGAGCTCTGGACAACACGGAGAAGCTGACAGTTTTTTAGGCAAGTTTTCTTTTGGGTCAAAGGTGAGCAGCACGTCGGAGAGGTTCGAAAGTTGTACCCAAAGTGGGAGGAAAATATCAATTATATAAAAAATACATGAGCTTTGCAAATGTGACGTCCCATGACTGCGAGTCTTATTTGTGGGAGCGTCGAACCAGCAAACTAAAAGTCGTTGGATCAACTGCCAAAGACATGTGTTTATCTAATTCGTTATTAGAGCTAAGGAAAAACTTATAAGAATAAATGAAAACTAAGAAATGTCTGCTTTTCTATTCCATTCTATTCTAATCTATTTCTATTATTTCCTTAGTTATTCTTTCTTTTTTCTTCTTTTCGTTACAAACTTAAATCTAGTTCTATTCCATTCAAAATTTGATTTGATGATATGCCAAGAAATAAATAGTCAATGGTTCGAATCAAGGCTCGCATTTATGCCGTTTGTTTAAACTTCGTTTCGTCTCGTATTTGTCATTATATTAACATATTTTCATTTGTCAACACTGTAAAGTTTTAAAAATGCAAGCTATGATAAGTTTTTATATGGTATATATAACAAATTGTAAAGCAATATTTCTTTATTTTTAAAAAGCTTTGGTCTGGCTTAAGGTGGAGCTAATGAACCTGTTTCAGTTGCAGTTAAAACTAAACTAAAACATGGCATTTTAGAGCACTGCACAGCTTTGTGGCGTTGCCAGATGAGCTTACGAGCTCTAGGCGTTGCCATGCTGGGGCATATTTCAACACCCGACTGGAGCTGGTCAAAGCGCTATGAAACTTAACTTTTGGGTCAACTAACATAAACTTCAACACGTGGATGACATATGTGAAACAATTAAAAGGCATTCGTTACGGCAAATTGGATCTGATTTGTTGCTAGATCTGCGAAATTCGCTCCCAACACTGGCAAATGCCTAGGCTTGGAATATTTTACAATTATCAAGGCAATCGTCATGCTCCCTTTCATCCCAAATGCCGCATAGACCGCATCTGACCATCATATCATTTGCAGCCTTAAGCCGGGGCCATTTAAAACCAAGCTCTCAGTTCACAGAGATACCTGCTTTTGTGCCACACACACACATACACACACACTCGCACACACTCCTTCATATTCATAAAGATTAAAAGCATATTTAACAATCTTGGATACTAGCCCCGCCCCCCTCCTCTGCAGCCCCTCGCCAACATGGCCTGAGCTCATTAAGCATTAGTCGCATTAAGCGCATTTTTCCAATTATTTCGCATTGAAATCTCCGGCACATTGCAAAAACATTTAAATGGAATTCAAAACGCGCTTAATTCAAAATTAATCTCGAAAACCAAATGAATTGCTACATGAAAGACGCTTCAAGGGTGATGGCGGGGGCCGCTAAGGTGTTTTCAATGAGTGCAGGGTGCGGGGGCGGGGGGCGTGGATGTTGGCCATATAGAATTATGGGGTTGTCTTCTTTGTGGCCAGGCAGCAATTGCGCCTAAATGAGCAGCTGCAGCACTTCAAAAGCGTCTAGCAAGGGGTCGGGTGTTGCGTGAGGGGCACACCCCGCACACCCCGCACACCCCTCAACCCGCAGGGAGAAAGCTTGCGTCTTTTCACTTTCTGCTAACGTGGCTTTTTTTTTTGTTGACCAAGCCAGGAATGTGCTGCAGTTCAGAGTGTGGGCGGCTGCTTTACTTCTTAAAAAAGGACAAAAAATTGCAAAAGTCAAAGAAAATGTATTTATTTATTTTTTTTCATATTTTTTGTATAGAAACTCTTAATTGCGCAGCTTGTCCTTTTGATGGTGCGCGCATTGGCCGCCAGATGGCGCTGTCTCAATTATGCCATTTCAGAATTTTTCAATTAAAACAAACACATCCCCGCGCCCGCACACACACACACACACACTCACAAGGCAAGGCTGTCAATTGAACGGACTTTCCCATAATTTGTTCTGATTCATGCATATATATATATTATTTTTTGCATGTGTTTTGGCCCCTGCGAGGGATTTGCGACATCAGCTGAGCGGCATCAAAAAACTGGCAAAGTGTCGCAACTTTTCACATGTGCCACAAAAAACAATGCAACAAATTTAATCAATGCCGAAAGTTTCAGAAGCGCAGAACACATCAAATCAAGCAAACCCGGCAGCATATTTCATTATACTGCGGCAAGGACCAAGCCCCATTGTTTTATGGCACGCGCTTTTTATGGCAGACACGTGACGGGCGCGCCGCCAGATGGCGCCACTGTGCCTGCTGCTCGCACAGCAGCCACGGCAAGCGAGGCAAGCAGCTCCGCCGAAAGCTCTCTCACATTGCAGCTGCCCAAGCTTTGAGCTTTCAAGAAGCTGCCATAACAGCTGAGTTGTAGCTTGCGGCAAAAGCGTTATAAAATAAAGGATCCATTTGCTTAACTCGAAATATTCAAAGAAATTTAATTTCCAGCAATATATTTATTTAAATATTCATTGAAAATAGACTGAATATAGAAGGAGTTCTGCTTTCGATTCATGGGGTATATATAGTCTTGATCAGCATCAAGTTTAATAGCTGCAGACTTTCAAATTGCCGTCCATATCAAGTTTGAGTTAAGTCATCGATAACCTGTTGTGTTTCTATGAAATCGACAGATATCGTTATCGATTTCTTATTTCTTGAACACACTTTGAAGCTTACAAGAGTTTGAGACACCAAATTTGGTGAGTAGACTGTGTTGTTGACTGAATTTATTCTTCGAAACGATTAATCCATGCCAGCAATATGATAAAGTGGTTCGCTCGTTAAAGCTGAGGGACTAGCCTGTATGGAACCAGGCAGCCGGACAGAGGAACTTGGCCAAAGGAACGCAGCTGATGATACATATCAAAACAAGTAAGAGGTTCTAGTCGGGAGCTCCCGACTAGGGAATACCCTGAACCCTCTTCTTCCAACATCAAATGCATATATATATATTCTATTTTAGAAGCTATATGTCAAGTTTGTGACTCTAGCTCTTATTATTTACCAAAATTGTCCACAAAACAGGATATCGATATCGATTTGCTTGGAAACGGAGTAAGTAATCGATTATCGGAAGCAAACTCGATCTGCGCGGGATCTAGGAGCATCTACATCTAAAATTTCAAGTCTCTAGCTCTTATAGGTTCTGAGATCCTTGCGTTCATACATACGGACAGACGGACGGACAGACAGACGGACATGGCTAGACCGACTCGGCTATTGATGCTGATCAAGAATATATATACTTTATGGGGTCGGAGATGCTTCCTTCTGCATGTTACATACATTTGGTTTTGCACAAATACAATATACCATTATACTCATTTTTAATGGGTTCAGGGTATAATATACTTTATAGAGGACGTTTTCCTGTATGCGTTACAGGTGAAGGTGAAGAGTATTAAAATATCTTGAATTAAGTAAAAAACTAATTTATTTATGCACTCCCTTAAAAATATGTCCAGCATCTGACTTTAAGACGCAAAGCTACCAGAGTTAAGGATTGAGTGGGGCATATCCGTTTATGATTACAAGCATTTCCCTTTTAGATATCTAAAAGCGACATCATCAAGACTTGGCACGTTTATAAGCAGCATAAGTAGTTTGACAAGTGAATGCGGAGTTTGAGTTAAGATATGTTGATAAACAGAAACGTTTTCCATACACGAAGCTACCTTTTGACCGAATGTTTCTATGAAAGGTGATATTAAGATCAGATCCAGCCGGTTCCGACGAATGTGCTGCTCGCAACAGAAAGACTGACCTATGGCAAGACGATCTATCAAGACGATAGTCTTAAAGCTGAGAAACTAGACTAGGATGGACTGACGGAGCAGGCTATATCAACTCGGCTGATCTAGCATATAAGTATATATCTGATGGGGTCGGAGAGTTGTCTCCTTCTATGCGTTACACATATCATGACAAAATTATAATACATTCTACAAGGCATATAATCTCTAGACCTCAGTTTCCACAGACTCTTAAGCTTGCCAACTATTCCTATTTAAAGTGCGCCCAACTTAACGTGTTCACATCTCACATTTTGAATGATACAAAATAAAAAAAAAAATAATCATTCGTGATGGTTGAGTGATGGTTGCTGATGGCATCATTGGATGTATGCGTGACAGCTACAACTGATACACACACACACACACACACACACACACACACACACACACAGACACACACATATGAGTGTATCCTTTGGCGCCGCATTGCAAATGAATGTCAGAGAAACTGATTGAATCAACTTTATTTCAAAATGATGCCACTTAGTCTGCATTGTATGCGTGTGTGTGTGCAACAGTTTTGCATGTGTGTGTGTGTGTGTGCATGGGTGGGCGCCTGTGTGTGTGCTGCACAGAGACACGTAACTGGATTTTGTAGCATACTTTTTGGCATGTGCCAACCAAATAAACTTGTTAACAAGCAATTTCTCACGTCTCTTTGGCGCATGGAAGCGTGCCGGCTAGCAATAACCGTTAGTTTGCCAGAGTTGCCAGACTGTTGCCAAAGATCACATTTTGTGTGGTGCCAGATAACGATGGGAAGCGTGCGCGTCCGTGTGTGTGTGTGTGTGTGTGTGTGTGTGTGTGTGCGTGTGTGTGTGTGTGTATAAATGGCATGCCACACAATTTTGTCAGTCACAATCGCAATCTCACAAATCAATGGCAAATTCACACACATACCGCCCCACTCCACCCCCGGTCAGCCGCTGCTCTCGAGCTGCTGCTGTTTTGACTTATCATTAGTTTAATTGGTGGCATGATGCCAGTGCCGTGCTGCCACACACACACACACGCACACGCACACACACAGAAACATTCAGCCACCCGCTCGCTCATATTTGTTGCCATATTTAATTGGAATGTTGCCGAATGCCAGCGGCACAGTAGGTGACATTTTGCTTGGCTGCTTTTCAGTTTAGTTGGGTTGTTTATTTTGACATTTGACACGATTTGTGAGCACAAACAAAACACGCACAGAGCGAGAGAGCGAGAGAGAGAGAGAGAGAGAGAGAGAGAGAGAGGGAGAGAGAAAGAGTGGGGGAGAGAGAGCGAGCGAGCGCAACCCTCGCGGCGCTTTGACTTTTAATTTGTCACTAATTTGTTCATGTCTCATCAAATTTCATCGGCATCAACACCAAACGTCCAACCCCTGCTGCCCCTGCCCCAGCAGCTGGTGTTGTTGCGCTCATTAACGCCTTTTAAGCCGCGCAGACACAAGAAATTATTCCAATTTGTTTGCCGTCGCTTGACCAACTTAATGAAAGTGTCAGCTTTAACGAGCCTCAAATTGTTTTTATTTTTACTTACTAATAATCACAACAACAACAACAACAACAACAACAACAACAACCACAACAGCAACAGCAACGAGTCGTGATGACTTCCTGCCCAGGCAAAACATCAACGCTATTGATTGCTTCATCAGCAGCGCCCCAACAACGCCCCGCACTGGCCCGACCCGATCCACAGTTGTTTCCCTGCGGCGGCTTTGCTGATTTGATTGATTGGAAAAATGATTCAATCTTGCGGCACATTTTGCCATTATTTCGATAATTTTGTCTACCTCGATTATTTGAAACATTTACTGGATATTAAGTGGGCGCATTTGGCACACGCTTGGAGTCTTGGGTTGCCTTTGTGCTGGGCACAGCTAACACGCCATCTAGTAGTGCGTCCGGTTGCTGTTATCGATAACATGTCAATAAAGTCAATTCCGATAACTGTTATCGAAACCATGTATTTAAAGTCCAAACATTAAATTTGCTATCGGTTTTTGTTTAATAATACTTATTTGTTAAACAAAAAGAGCTAAAAAGTCACCTTGAACCGATAACTATCGATACATCAATAAATCGCGCACGAATCGAATAACTTATATACTTGACTCGTATCCTTTTTTTCATCGATATTTATCGAATCAATATATATTACATTGAAATCGATACAAGTATTGCTACACTTGTATGTTATCGATACTTATAAATGAGCATATGCAACTATGTGAATGGTAACAAAAACTTGATAACATGAGTCAAATGTAATCGATATCTAACGATAAGCCTGAAAGCATTCTTTTCGACTATCATTTACCTTGCTACCGGTGCATCTACATGCATTTTTTGACCGATTGTCAAACTGCGCTGAGCTGCATCGATAATTATCGATAACTATATGAGCGAAAACCTTTGGGTAAATGCGACTTCGGATAATAGGAATCGTATAGTTATACACTTGTATCAAAATTCATGTAAATGATACCCTCAAATATCCCAAGTAGACACACATCCAAATTTCCCAATCTTCCACATAAGATTAATTATTCTAAAGTTTTTTTAATTTGAATGCGGAGTTAAGACATTTTTTCTCAGGGTTTTGTTGGTAGAAGTGGCCGTGGGCCGGAGGTTAGATAAGCGTCTGCCTATTTAGACAATTGCTGTCAAAACATTTGGTAATTGATACGCGCCAGCGAGTCGCAGTAGAAATCAGGACAAAGATATATAGGCATATATATATGTATAAATGAAAAAAAAAAAGGAAACGCGTCAAGTTGATTAAATTGCGTGAAGAGCAACAGGGACAAGCGCGGCGCAGGATTTTCGACAATGAACGAGTCAAAGGGATGACTGCGGATTGCCCGTGTCATGAATGCGAATCGGTATATCAATTACAAAAGGAAGTGCCACAGCGAGTGGAGCCAACAGCCTCCGACTCCGACTCCAATTCCAACTCCAAGGCAGCTCCGATTCCAATTTTTAAAAACCAATTCAATTGCCGCTTCCTGGTGCAAATGTCATTCGTGCAGAGCAGGGACAAAGGACAATTGCTGCTGTTGTTGGTTTTAATTACGTCAAGTGACTCGCTGCCTGCCAGCCACAATAATCAAAATGGATATCAAATGCGCCATCTTGAATTGCAGCAGCAAAGGGTTGCCCCCACCACGCCCCAACCCAAGCTGCAAGCCCTAACCCCTAACCCCTAACCCCTTAGCCCTTGAAGCCGTGGCCCTATTCCAATCTCAATTTCAAGTGACATTTCGCGTATTTTGACAGCCCGTTTGATGTGCAACGCGCAATTAGAGAGCGCAGCCAGCCAGTCGGGCAACCCCCGAGCCAGAGGCCCAAGCTGAACCTGTCCGCCAGCTTCAGCAGAATGCCAGGAAGAAGCGGCAGCAGCAGCAGCAGGAGCAGCAGCAGCAGCAGCCAGGTGGCTCAACAAAATGGCGGCCTCGTTAGATTTGCCTGGGCATAATCAACCTTTAAGTGCTTCTTCTTTTTTTTTCCTTCCTAAACACTTGCCGAGGGTATACGAATTTCGGTATGACTTGTGTAACGCCGCCTAGCAGCAGACGTCTGCGAGACTATAGCGTATATATATTCACGATCATTAGCAATACGAAGCGACGATTTACTCGATCTGTTCGTATACCAAATGTCCACGAAGGCAGCCGGACCTCGCTTGCCCGAGTTGCTCGGAAAACCAAGCTTCTTACGGCTAATTCCCTACGAAAGTCCCGATTATGCAGGGACTTGAAATGGAATATACATGCATATATATATGCACATATATATGTCATATGTTATATTAATATTTAAACAAGTAAGAGGTTCTAGTCGGGAGCTCCCGACTAGGGGATACCCTGAACCCTCTTCTTCCAACATCAAATGCATATATATATTCTATTTTAGAAGCTATATGTCAAGTTTGGTGACTCTAGCTCTTATTATTTACCAAAATTGCCCAAAAAACAGGATATCGATATCGATTTTTATTGATTGCTTGGAAACGGAGTAAGCTATCGATTATCGGAAACAAACTCGATCTGCGAAGGAACTAGGAGCATCTACATCTTTCAAGTCGTTCGCTCTTATAGGTTCTGAGATCCTTGCGTTCATACATACGGACGGACGGACAGACAGACGGACATGGCTAGATCGACTCGGCTATTGATGCTGATCAAGAATATATATACTTTACGGGGTCGGAGATGCTTCCTTCTACCTGTTACATACATTTGGCTTTCGCACAAATACAATATATTTTATATCCATTTTTAATGGGTTCAGGGTATAAAAACCCCAGTTATGGATGTACAACCTTGTCTATATAGCCATGCCCGTCTGATCTTGTGTGAACAACTAATTTGTGTCTCACGCAATCTTGAGAAAACTTGGCATTCAGGAGTTTTACCATATACCAAAAACCTTGTCCCTCATTGGACGACTTTATCGTATAGCTCTGTGGTAAGAATAGGAATCGGTATCGAAAATGAAGTCAGCATCAAATATTTGTCATATGCTTTGCAAGCGTATTTGGTAGTCAACGTAATTTACTGCTGTTTTTACTTTTTATTTTTCTGTTGGAGCCAACGTCTTTGGCAACGGACTCCAACAATTTGGCTGCAAGCCATGCCCGTGCAGCTGCCCGCCCCCAATATCGCAGAGAGCACAACAAAAGAAAGCCAAACTCGGACCTGGATTCAAATTCGAAGCCGAATTTGAATTTTCCACTCGAGTTGAGCCACAGATGAGCACACACAGCGCGACCTGACAGCGTCCGCCACTTGAACCTTCGTAATCGGTTCGCACTACCCGCACCCGCCGCACCACCAACTCGCGTCGGTGAGCGCATTATGCAATCATTATATTTTTATGCCTATTAACGTTAAATACACCAATGAATATTTGCATTAATTTGCGCAGGTGATTTGAGCATCGAAGCGTGCAACAACAACAAAAAATAATAAAAAAACAAATAAATACAAATAGGATATTAAGCCGAAGCTTGCATACCCTTGCAGACATATGGCATATGGCTTGGTGAAGATAATTTGAGAAACAGAAGAGTTTTCTATAAAAATACATGATTTTTGCATGATTTTTGCCAAAGAGGTTTATAGAGTAGTTGCATTTAGACACGACTTGGCTTATAAGGTCAAGATGTGCTGAAAAATATAAACAACTTTCTCATACAATCATTAAATATAACGATTCTATATAGTCGCACGATCAGCACTTGGCTATATCGAGTTGTCGAATATGAATACCCTTGCAGACATATGACATATAAGGTTTCATTGAGAAAAGGCTGTAAAGAGTTTTGCTAAGGAGCTTTTTGTTTTTGTAGTCCGATTTAGACAATATTTTGCTTATAATGTCAAAATATCTTGAAAAACCAAACAGGTTTCCTGTATGTTAAACTATTAGCCGTTCGCTTATATGGCAACTACGCTGATCTAACTAATCAAATCAAAATATTCTTAAGAAATAGAAAATAAATAAGAATATATATATATGGCAACTGTATGATATATGATATCATTCTCGCACAATAACTAAACGCTTAGACGATTGTTTCTATGGAAACTAGAAGAATATATATATACTGTAAGCAGTCGAGCAGTCGTCATCTTCTATACAAAATGAATGTACCCTTTGCAAGGGCATAAAAAGGAAGACATAAAAAATAGAAAAACAGGCATAAGCTCATCCGATTTATTCCAATGCTCAGTCGGCCATACGCAACGAGTGCGAGAGTAAATGATGCACAAGTTCGAATCAATTCAGGCTATATTTATGCAAAGTAGTGCATTACATGTCAAATTACTCAAGTGGCGGGCGCTCAACTTGAAAGTTCAGCAAGATATATCTCACAAATTGTGCTTGCATTTGTTGGAGTGCAGCGAAATATGGGTTAGCACAAATAATAATTAAGTGTATGTGGTTAACGAGTGCCGGTATACCAAATTTCC
This sequence comes from Drosophila novamexicana, assembly GCF_003285875.2. Classification (NCBI taxonomy): domain Eukaryota; kingdom Metazoa; phylum Arthropoda; class Insecta; order Diptera; family Drosophilidae; genus Drosophila; species Drosophila novamexicana. Next base: position 252,264 of record NW_020824911.1, read on the forward strand.
TGGGGCTAGTGCGCACAGTCCTTGAGTTCAGAGGGTCAGTGTAGCAGCACGTATGGAACTTTATGAACCCAAGAGAACTGGGTATATTTTCCTGATCAAATTGACGATTTGAGGCGAGCTAGGCATGTCTGTCTGTTTATCGCGTAGATCTCGATAACTTTAAAGGCTAGGCACCTGCAATTTAAAATACAAATACATACTTTCATACGCAAAGCGAGTTGATCAATTTTTGTCGGATATCACACTCCAGTTTCATCATTTCAATAAATATCAATTATGAGAGTTGGTTTTTTAAGCATAGCTCGAGGATTGATATCTAGGTCCTCGTATAGCATAGACATATTGTGAATATATCACTTTTCTGGTATCCCTTTGGTTGCCTGGATGACAATTTCTACCCAAAATGGGGAGCATTTGGCTGAGAGAGGCGGACGCATAGACGGTACCTGGTTATAGTTCTCAATTATGTGTTAGTTGATAGTATAACGGGTATCTGAGAGTAAAGGTATTCAAATATACTAGACGATTTGATTGGGAGTTTGTATACAGAACTTTGAAGTGAGGTATATCTATATATATCTATCGATGGGCACATTGGGATATATATTTATTATGCAACATTCTTTGAATCAAAACGTTTTAGATATTGAACTCACTCTCTCGCTCTCAGTGTCCGCTGGGTCGAGTGGACTCGATTACTTGTGTCTTTGGCCCCATCTGGGCGCACAGCAGCTGCATCTTTTTGGATACTTTGGATGCTGTCCTATTACGCACTCTGCCGGCGAGCACATCCTGCCCAATTTGTAGCTCAATTTGTGCTCGGGCTCGTAATTTGCTCATTTATTCTCGTACACTCCATTTGGCACTCAATTTTCACACTTGGCAGACACTTGGCGCAAATTGAATTCCGAGCTGCGCGAACGGACGTGGGGATGGGCACGTCGAGGGGCGACGGGAGACGGGAGACGATAGGGTGCAGAACTGAGTTGCAGTTCATATGAGAATGGACTAGAAAATGGAATTGCTTTCGCATGAAGATGATGTTCGAATGAGTTGTGAAAGTGCAGCCCGAAACTAAATATCATTATCAATATAATGGATTATAATGCTAGTCGAATGTCTTTAATCTTAACTTTGCCCGACTTGGGCGCTAATTGCGCTAATCGAGCTACACGCTCTTTGCTGCTGGGCGAAAAGTCAGCCATGAAATTTTAATGACTGGTAAATTGATATGCCTTTTGAGTGAGGCAAACAGCGGGATGCGGCAATGGTGTGTCGGAGGACGGGCGTGTTGGGGACGGAGGTGGGGCATGCAAATGAGAGGCGAACCCAATGCCTTGTCAACCCAACTAAAGGCGAACAACAAGATTTCTTATTAAGTATCAAAGGAGCTCTGAAGTTCTGAACAACAGAATAGCGCCAGGCGTTGTGTGGGCGCTGAGATAGAAAAAAAAATGCAAGAGAAAGAACAGAAAAAAAAGAAAAAAAAACAACAAAACGTGGGCTTGATGGTAAAAATACAAAAGAAAATATAGGGGTGTCGGGAAATTGTAGCGGGGGTAGCGGGGGTATCGGGGGTAGCGCACGTCAAAAGATTATGACAATTTTCCCACCACAAATGAGCGCTAAATCTGACAGGCGACAAGGCGAAAGGAGCAGCCGCAGGACCCGGGGCCCATTGTTAGCTGCTGCTGTATGCGTGTATGCGTGTGTGTGTGCGTGTTGACAAGGATTAAAGGACATCAGAGCGACGAAACGAACGGCGGTGGCAAGAAAATTCCATGAAAAACAGCTCGAGAAAATGACAAAAATGTATAAAAAGCCAACAGAAGGAAGAAGAAAACAAATATTATAAAGAAACCAGCCGAGAAACAGAAAACAGACAACGGACAACGGAGAATAAATGTAATCAATGTAACGAGAAAATAGCGAAAATTATGATTGATGTCGATTGTTTGATTGGGCTGCCAGACGCGCGCCCCTCAACTGGTCACACTGTCAGCGGCGGGCGTCAATAGAAAGCGGAAAGGTCAAAATGGCGTCGCTCGAGCACAGGAAGTGGCAATCAGGCTGCCAACAGCTCTTATTGATTTAAATGCTGACTTTATGCTAGTTCCAAATTGATTCAATATGGTTCCGATTCAGAAATTGATTTCTTTTATCATGTGTTAATTGGATTCAGACTTTGCTATTTGTATGCTTTCATCGGAATTTAGACTTTCATATGAATCAATTTGTTTGGTAGTTCCAAAATGATTCAATACGGTTCCGGTTCAGAGATTATTTTCTGTTTTCACATATTAATTGGTCTCATAAGCAGATATTTGTATGCTTTTATGTGAATTTAGCCTATCAAATAAATCAATGTGTTCTTTTTGATATAATTGAATTGATGCTTTCGCTAGTTCCAAAATGAACCAATATGGTTCCGATACAGAAATTTATTTCTTTTTTCATATATTAATTGAGCTTATAAGCAGATATTTGAATGATTCCAAGTTTATTTATTTCAGCAAGCCTTTCAAATGAATCAATGTGTTCTTATTGAGCTAATTGAACTGATGCTTTCGCCAGTTCCAAAATTAACTAATATGGTTCCGATACAGACATTTATGTCATTGAACTATTACCTGAGAGAGGATCTAATGATGGCTGGCAAATTTATGTAACAGGCAGAAGAAAGCTTCTGACGGAAAGGCTAAAAACAGTGAAAACTCTTATGGATGACTAATGAGAGTATCCTAAATTGATGATTCAGGATTACTTAGGCATAACTCGAAAATGACAAGAGCTAGATACTTGGCTTACAGATACTCGCTCAGTAAACACAGGAAATGCATATTTCACTTTTTGGAGTATCGCCCACAAAATACATTTAAACTAGAGCTTTGTGCTTTGCTATGTACGCACATCTGTATATCATATTGAGCGTAAGACATTTCCAAACGATCGGACTGTAAGCACCGAAGTTAATCAGGAGCTCATTTCCCACAGTGTGACTCGCTTGTGCATGTATGTGTGTGTGTGTGTGTGTGTGTGTATGTAGAAAAGAAAGCTAGAATGTTTGCAAAAGCAGCTTGGAGTTGGCTTTTGGGTATGATCTAGTCGGGCATAGCATAAATATAATTTAAATTGAATAATGTTATTTTTCTCAAAAAAAAAAAAAAAAAAAATATGAAATCAAATCTAGCTCTTGCTCTATTTATGTTTTGAAACTCTTCAAAGCGAATCTGTTTCGAGTATATGAAAAGTTTGGCTGAGATTCGGGAAGAACTCGAATTCTTAAAAGATTTCTGCCGCATTGTGCGAATAGTTACAATCGCATTGAATTTGCATATGGGTGGATGAGAGCTGGCAGTCACGGGCACTTCAGTTGCAGTGATGCCACCTGGGGCGTTGCCACTCGAGCCGAGTTGGTAGCACTTCGGCTGAGCAACCCTTCTTCTATTCATTAGAAATCATTTAGGCAACAATTTTTATTTATTTCATTTTTTTTTTTTTTATAATTTCAACGCGGAACTCTTCATGCAGCCAGGCTCAGCTTTGCATTGCGCCAGCTCTTCTTTTATTTATTTTTTTTTGTTCAGGGGTTAAGGGTTAAAAGTCGCAGCAACACGGGGGGCGTGTGCCAAGCGCCATTCATGCTGGCTAAGGGCGTGCAAGGGGCGAGAGGGGGGCAGGGGTCGAGTGGAGGGCAACGCATGCAGCCATCACGGCCTGCAGCTTCTTTTGATCGAATTAAGGCACAGCATGGCGTCTAAATATGGCCAACTTTGCACCCGACCGCCGTTTCCCGTTCCCTCACAGCCGGCTGCACTTGCCACCTAAGCAGCCCGCCCCCCATCCCTACGTTATGCCCCACCAACCAGACCGTGCTCGAGTGCAGTTTATTGTTTGATTTGACGGCAAAAAAAAAAGAAAAAGAAGGGCGTCAGCGAGTTTTGTGCATTTCTTGGCCGGGCCCAAAGGCGCGGCCATTGTTGCTGCTCTTGTTGGCGGTCTTCAAGGGGCCCTTTGAAATGCAAATCCAAACTCCCAATTTGAGAAACTCAAATTCAAATTAAAATAAAAACGTTCGCCATCATGGCAACTGTTTGTTCAACGCCACTCGAGCGCCGCTTCTTCCACACTTTTTTTTTTTTTTTGGTTTTTTGCCCCTCTCATTTGATACCCTGCCGTGGAGTACTATAAAGTATATCAGTTGTCACTGCCCGGGCAATGCAAATGCCAAGCTGGACCGTACATTCATGTGCACAGCATCATGGAACTCGAGGCTAGGCAAGCCGTAAGCAAATCATATCCATTTGGGCTTATGAATCAGAATCTAGAAAACAACATATATATTGAACTACCTATAGAATAGGCTACAGGGCAACATCTAGTCGAGCACTCATAACCATCTCACTTGGCTTTTTTCTTTTTGGTTTTTGCAATGGAGGCCGCCCAATTCCCAGATTCGCAGAGACACCGCATTCGCTTTCGCATCCGCATCCACATTCACATCATTTTTGTCGACTTCAAAAGAGATTGGTTCATGGCTGATGGCTCATGCATATGAAATATGTAAACGATGCGCCTTTTGCTATGCGCCTTTGTAATTGTGCAACTTTCTTCTGCTTCAGATTCAGCTTTTTTTCACACAAAAAAAAAAAATATATATAAAAGGCCAGCCGCCATTCAAAAGGGCTTCCAAATGAGTAAAATGTTTCACGCTTCGACGCGAAGCCTAAATAAAAAGGGCGTCCGGATCAGAGCGGGCGGACCATAAACATGACCTTCAAGACGAGAAAGACCCCCAACCCATTTAGAAGTGGCACGAAATGTGATATGTTTAAGGTATTGGAGAAGTTCCCTTGCAAATGAACTAGTTCCAATTTTTGATAAGCCTCATAAGACTCATAGCTTATCGAAGAGAAATCCCAGTTCCAATTGCGCATGAAGAAGAAAATTCCCATAAAGAATCTCTTTAAAGTTCCTTTTGCAAATGAACAAGTTCCGATTGAAGCATGCTTTATGATAGCCTCTTTATATAGTTGCTCTTGCAAATGAACTAGTTCCGATTTGGGTAAATGTGTTAGTTTATAAAGCTTATAAAAGAAAGTTCCTCTTGCAAATGAACTAGTTCAAGTTTTGGTAAATGTGCATGAATATATAGCTTATCGAAGAAAGTTGTATTGTGTATAATTATAGAGCTTCTGAAAGAAAGCTCTCTGAAAGCCTCTAGTTTCAATTTAAGTTAGTTTGTATATTTCTATAGCTTAACTACGAAAGTTTCACAAATGCATCTTTAGATGATTTCTCTTGCAAATGAACTAGTTCCAAGCCGGAGATATGTGAATGATGTAAAAACTTATTGAACAAAGTTCCCGAAAAGAATCTGCAAATCTAAAAACATCTTTTTAAAGTTCCCACTTCCAAATTAACTAGTTCTAATTCGGGTAAAAGTATAGAAGAAACTTCATTAAAAGCTTATTTACATAGTTCCTCTTGCAAATGAACTAGTTTCAAGTTGGATAAATGTATATGATTATAAAGCTTACTGAAGAAAGTTCTATGAAAGCTTCTTCATCTAAATGCTCTTGCAAAATAACTAGTTCAAAAACGAATAACTGGGTTTATTTGTAGCTTATTGCTGAAAGCTGCAAATAAGCTAGAGCCAATTAAGAGATATGCCTATGATTTCTATATAGTTCCGCATTAAGTATATGTATATAATTTTGATCAGAGTCAAAAGCCGAACCTATCTCTCCATAGGGTATGCAAACTTATCTCTAAGTTTTCGGATAAGATTTGGCCTAGATATGGAGGTGGTAATTTTTGACCCATGTCTATATACGAATCTTGGGGTAAGATTTGGACATGAATTTCGACCAACAAATCGGTGTCGAGATTTGAAATCCAGATTAATCTAGAGGGAAAACCATGAAGAAAAATCCAAACTTCGTGAAAATCGGATGAGATTTGGCCGAGATGTGAGGGTGGTAAATTTTGACCCATGTCTATATACGAATCTTGGGGTAAGATTTGGACATGAATTTCGACTAAAAAATCGGTGTCGAGATTTGAATGCCAGATTAATCTAGAGGGAAAACCATGAAGAAAAATCCAAACTTCGTGAAAATCGGATAAGATTTGGCCGAGATATGGAGGTGGTAATTTTTGACCCATGTCTATATACGAATCTTGGGGTAAGATTTGGACATGAATTTCGACCAAAAAATCGGTGTCGAGATTTGAACGCCAGATTAATCTAGAGGGAAACCCATGAAGAAAAATCCAAACTTCGTGAAAATCGGATAAGATTTGGCCGAGATATGGAGGTGGTAATTTTTGACCCATGTCTATATACGAATCTTGGGGTAAGATTTGGACATGAATTTCGATTAAAAAATCGGTGTCGAGATTTGAATGCCAGATTAATCTAGAGGGAGAACCATGAAGAAAAATCCAAACTTCGTGAAAATCGGATAAGATTTGGCCGAGACATGGAGGTGGTAATTTTTGACCCATGTCTATATACGAATCTTGGGGTAAGATTTGGACATGAATTTCGACTAAAAAATCGGTGTCGAGATTTGAAAGCCAGATTAATCTAGAGGGAAAGCCATAAAGAAAAATCCAAACTTCGTGAAAATCGGATAAGATTTGGCCGAGATATGGAGGTGGTAATTTTTGACCCATGTCTATATACGAATCTTGGGGTAAGATTTGGACATGAATTTCGACTAAAAAATCGGTGTCGAGATTTGAATGCCAGATTAATCTAGAGGGAAAACCACGAAGAAAAATCCAAACTTCGTGAAAATCGGATAAGATTTGGCCGAGATATGGAGGTTGTAATTTTTGACCCATGTCTATATACGAATCTTGGGGTAAGATTTGGACATGAATTTCGACTAAAAAATCGGTGTCGAGATTTGAATGCCAGATTAATCTAGAGGGAGAACCATGAAGAAAAATCCAAACTTCGTGAAAATCGGATAAGATTTGGCCGAGATATGGAGGTGGTAATTTTTGACCCATGTCTATATACGAATCTTGGGGTAAGATTTGGACATGAATTTCGATTTAAAAATCGGTGTCGAGATTTGAATGCCAGATTAATCTAGAGGGAGAACCATGAAGAAAAATCCAAACTTCGTGAAAATCGGATAAGATTTGGCCGAGACATGGAGGTGGTAATTTTTGACCCATGTCTATATACGAATCTTGGGGTAAGATTTGGACATGAACTTCGACTAAAAATCGGTGTCGAGATTTGAATGCCAGATTAATCTAGAGGGAAAGCCATGAAGAAAAATCCAAACTTCGTGAAAATCGGATAAGATTTGGCCGAGATATGGAGGTGGTAATTTTTGACCCATGTCTATATACGAATCTTGGGGTAAGATTTGGACATGAATTTCGATTTAAAAATCGGTGTCGAGATTTGAATGCCAGATTAATCTAGAGGGAGAACCATGAAGAAAAATCCAAACTTCGTGAAAATCGGATAAGATTTGGCCGAGATATGGAGGTGGTAATTTTTGACCCATGTCTATATACGAATCTTGGGGTAAGATTTGGACATGAACTTCGACTAAAAATCGGTGTCGAGATTTGAATGCCAGATTAATCTAGAGGGAAAGCCATGAAGAAAAATCCAAACTTCGTGAAAATCGGATAAGATTTGGCCGAGATATGGAGGTGGTAATTTTTGACCCATGTCTATATACGAATCTTGGGGTAAGATTTGGACATGAATTTCGACTAAAAAATCGGTGTCGAGATTTGAATGCCAGATTAATCTAGAGGGAGAACCATGAAGAAAAATCCAAACTTTGTGAAAATCGGATAAGATTTGGCCGAGATATGGAGGTGGTAATTTTTGACCCATGTCTATATACGAATCTTGGGGTAAGATTTGGACATGAATTTCGACTAAAAAATCGGTGTCGAGATTTGCATGCCAGATTAATCTAGAGGGAAAACCATGAAGAAAAATCCAAACTTCGTGAAAATCGGATAAGATTTGGCCGAGCTATAGAGGTGGTAATTTTTGACCCATGGTATATACGAATCTTGGGGTAAGATTTGGACATGAATTTCGACTAAAAAATCGGTGTCGAGATTTGAATGCCAGATTAATCTAAAGGGAAAGCCATGAAGAAAACGCCAAACTTTGTGAAAATCGGATAAGATTTGGCCGAGATATGGAGGTAGTAATTTTTGACCCATGTCTATATACGAATCTTGGGGTAAGATTTGGACATGAACTTCGACCAAAAAATCGGTGTCGAGATTTGAATGCCAGATTAATCTAGAGGGAAAACCACGAAGAAAAATCCAAACTTCGTGAAAATCGGATAAGATTTGGCCGAGATATGGAGGTGGTAATTTTTGACCCATGTCTATATACGAATCTTGGGATAAGATTTGGACATGAATTTCGACTAAAAAATCGGTGTCGAGATTTGAATGTCAGATTAATCTAGAGGGAAAGCCATGAAGAAAAATCCAAACTTCGTGCAAATCGGATAAGATTTGGCCGAGATATGGAGGTGGTAATTTTTGACCCATGTCTAGATACGAATCTTGGGGTAAGATTTGGACATGAATTTCGACTAAAAAATCGGTGTCGAAATTTGAATGCCAGATTAATCTAGAGGGAAAACCATGAAGAAAAATCCAAACTTCGTGAAAATCGGATGAGATTTGGCCGAGATGTGAGGGTGGTAAATTTTGACCCATGTCTATATACGAATCTTGGGGTAAGATTTGGACATGAATTTCGACTAAAAAATCGGTGTCGAGATTTGAATGCCAGATTAATCTAGAGGGAAAACCATGAAGAAAACGCCAAACTTTGTGAAAATCGGATAAGATTTGGCCGAGATATGGAGGTGGTAATTTTTGACCCATGTCTATATACGAATCTTGGGGTAAGATTTGGACATGAATTTCGACTAAAAAATCGGTGTCGAGATTTGAATGCCAGATTAATCTAGAGGGAAAACCACGAAGAAAAATCCAAACTTCGTGAAAATCGGATAAGATTTGGCCGAGATATGGAGGTGGTAATTTTTGACCCATGTCTATATACGAATCTTGGGGTAAGATTTGGACATGAATTTCGACTAAAAAATCGGTGTCGAGATTTGAATGCCAGATTAATCTAGAGGGAGAACCATGAAGAAAAATCCAAACTTCGTGAAAATCGGATAAGATTTGGCCGAGATATGGAGGTGGTAATTTTTGACCCATGTCTATATACGAATCTTGGGGTAAGATTTGGACATGAACTTCGACTAAAAATCGGTGTCGAGATTTGAATGCCAGATTAATCTAGAGGGAAAGCCATGAAGAAAAATCCAAACTTCGTGAAAATCGGATAAGATTTGGCCGAGATATGGAGGTGGTAATTTTTGACCCATGTCTATATACGAATCTTGGGGTAAGATTTGGACATGAATTTCGACTAAAAAATCGGTGTCGAGATTTGAATGCCAGATTAATCTAGAGGGAGAACCATGAAGAAAAATCCAAACTTTGTGAAAATCGGATAAGATTTGGCCGAGATATGGAGGTGGTAATTTTTGACCCATGTCTATATACGAATCTTGGGGTAAGATTTGGACATGAATTTTGACTAAAAAATCGGTGTCGAGATTTGCATGCCAGATTAATCTAGAGGGAAAACCATGAAGAAAAATCCAAACTTCGTGAAAATCGGATAAGATTTGGCCGAGCTATAGAGGTGGTAATTTTTGACCCATGTCTATATACGAATCTTGGGGTAAGATTTGGACATGAATTTCGACTAAAAAATCGGTGTCGAGATTTGAATGCCAGATTAATCTAAAGGGAAAGCCATGAAGAAAACGCCAAACTTTGTGAAAATCGGATAAGATTTGGCCGAGATATGGAGGTAGTAATTTTTGACCCATGTCTATATACGAATCTTGGGGTAAGATTTGGACATGAATTTCGACCAAAAAATCGGTGTCGAGATTTGAATGCCAGATTAATCTAGAGGGAAAACCACGAAGAAAAATCCAAACTTCGTGAAAATCGGATAAGATTTGGCCGAGATATGGAGGTGGTAATTTTTGACCCATGTCTATATACGAATCTTGGGATAAGATTTGGACATGAATTTCGACTAAAAAATCGGTGTCGAGATTTGAATGTCAGATTAATCTAGAGGGAAAGCCATGAAGAAAAATCCAAACTTCGTGCAAATCGGATAAGATTTGGCCGAGATATGGAGGTGGTAATTTTTGACCCATGTCTAGATACGAATCTTGGGGTAAGATTTGGACATGAATTTCGACTAAAAAATCGGTGTCGAAATTTGAATGCCAGATTAATCTAGAGGGAAAACCATGAAGAAAAATCCAAACTTCGTGAAAATCGGATGAGATTTGGCCGAGATGTGAGGGTGGTAAATTTTGACCCATGTCTATATACGAATCTTGGGGTAAGATTTGGACATGAATTTCGACTAAAAAATCGGTGTCGAGATTTGAATGCCAGATTAATCTAGAGGGAAAACCATGAAGAAAACGCCAAACTTTGTGAAAATCGGATAAGATTTGGCCGAGATATGGAGGTGGTAATTTTTGACCCATGTCTATATACGAATCTTGGGGTAAGATTTGGACATGAATTTCGATTAAAAAATCGGTGTCGAGATTTGAATGCCAGATTAATCTAGAGGGAAAACCATGAAGAAAAATCCAAACTTCGTGAAAATCGGATGAGATTTGGCCGAGATGTGAGGGTGGTAAATTTTGACCCATGTCTATATACGAATCTTGGGGTAAGATTTGGACATGAATTTCGACTAAAAAATCGGTGTCGAGATTTGAATGCCAGATTAATCTAGAGGGAAAACCATGAAGAAAATGCCAAACTTCATGAAAATCGGATAAGATTTGGCCGAGATATGGAGGTGGTAATTTTTGACCCATGTCTATATACGAATCTTGGGGTAAGATTTGGACATGAATTTCGACTAAAAAATCGGTGTCGAGATTTGAATGCCAGATTAATCTAGAGGGAAAGCCATGAAGAAAAATCCAAACTTCGTGAAAATCGGATAAGATTTGGCCTAGATATGGAGGTGGTAATTTTTGACCCATGTCTAGATACGAATCTTGGGGTAAGATTTGGACATGAATTTCGACTAAAAAATCGGTGTCGAGATTTGAATGCCAGATTAATCTAGAGGGAAAACCATGAAGAAAACGCCAAACTTCGTGAAAATCGGATAAGATTTGGCCGAGATATGGAGGTGGTAATTTTTGACCCATGTCTAGATACGAATCTTGGGGTAAGATTTGGACATGAATTTCGACTAAAAAATCGGTGTCGAAATTTGAATGCCAGATTAATCAAGAGGGAAAACCATGAAGAAAAATCCAAACTTCGTGAAAATCGGATGAGATTTGGCCGAGATATGGAGGTGGTAATTTTTGACCCATGTCTAGATACGAATCTTGGGGTAAGATTTGGACATGAATTTCGACTAAAAAATCGGTGTCGAGATTTGAATGCCAGATTAATCTAGAGGGAAAACCATGAAGAAAACGCCAAACTTCGTGAAAATCGGATAAGATTTGGCCGAGATATGGAGGTGGTAATTTTTGACCCATGTCTATATACGAATCTTGGGGTAAGATTTGGACATGAATTTCGACTAAAAAATCGGTGTCGAAATTTGAATGCCAGATAAATCTAGAGGGAAAACCATGAAGAAAAATCCAAACTTCGTGAAAATCGGATGAGATTTGGCCGAGATGTGAGGGTGGTAAATTTTGACCCATGTCTATATACGAATCTTGGGGTAAGATTTGGACATGAATTTCGACTAAAAATCGGTGTCGAGATTTGAATGCCAGATTAATCTAGAGGGAAAACCATGAAGAAAAATCCAAACTTCGTGAAAATCGGATAAGATTTGGCCTAGATATGGAGGTGGTAATTTTTGACCCATGTCTAGATACGAATCTTGGGGTAAGATTTGGACATGAATTTCGACTAAAAAATCGGTGTCGAGATTTGAATGCCAGATTAATCTAGAGGGAAAACCATGAAGAAAACGCCAAACTTCGTGAAAATCGGATAAGATTTGGCCTAGATATGGAGGTGGTAATTTTTGACCCATGTCTATATACGAATCTTGGGGTAAGATTTGGACATGAATTTCGACTAAAAAATCGGTGTCGAGATTTGAATGCCAGATTAATCTAGAGGGAAAACCATGAAGAAAATGCCAAACTTCATGAAAATCGGATAAGATTTGGCCGAGATATGGAGGTGGTAATTTTTGACCCATGTCTATATACGAATCTTGGGGTAAGATTTGGACATGAATTTCGACTAAAAAATCAGTGTCGAGATAGATAGAGGGAAAACCATGAAGAAAAATCCAAACTTCGTGAAAATCGGATAAGATTTGGCCGAGATATGGAGGTGGTAATTTTTGACCCATGTCTATATACGAATCTTGGGGTAAGATTTGGACATGAATTTCGACTAAAAAATCGGTGTCGAGATTTGAATGCCAGATTAATCTAGAGGGAAAACCATGAAGAAAAATCCAAACTTCGTGAAAATCGGATGAGATTTGGCCGAGATGTGAGGGTGGTAAATTTTGACCCATGTCTATATACGAATCTTGGGGTAAGATTTGGACATGAATTTCGACTAAAAAATCGGTGTCGAGATTTGAACGCCAAATTAATTTAGAGGGAAAACCATGAAGAAAAATCCAAACTTCGTGAAAATCGGATGAGATTTGGCCGAGATGTGAGGGTGGTAAATTTTGACCCATGTCTATATACGAATCTTGGGGTAAGATTTGGACATGAATTTCGACTAAAAAATCGGTGTCGAGATTTGAATGCCAGATTAATCTAGAGGGAAAACCATGAAGAAAATGCCAAACTTCATGAAAATCGGATAAGATTTGGCCGAGATATGGAGGTGGTAATTTTTGACCCATGTCTATATACGAATCTTGGGGTAAGATTTGGACATGAATTTCGACTAAAAAATCGGTGTCGAGATTTGAATGCCAGATTAATCTAGAGGGAAAACCATGAAGAAAATGCCAAACTTCATGAAAATCGGATAAGATTTGGCCGAGATATGGAGGTGGTAATTTTTGACCCATGTCTATATACGAATCTTGGGGTAAGATTTGGACATGAATTTCGACTAAAAAATCGGTGTCGAGATTTGAATGCCAGATTAATCTAGAGGGAAAACCATGAAGAAAAATCCAAACTTCGTGAAAATCGGATAAGATTTGGCCTAGATATGGAGGTGGTAATTTTTGACCCATGTCTAGATACGAATCTTGGGGTAAGATTTGGACATGAATTTCGACTAAAAAATCGGTGTCGAGATTTGAATGCCAGATTAATCTAGAGGGAAAACCATGAAGAAAACGCCAAACTTCGTGAAAATCGGATAAGATTTGGCCTAGATATGGAGGTGGTAATTTTTGACCCATGTCTATATACGAATCTTGGGGTAAGATTTGGACATGAATTTCGACTAAAAAATCGGTGTCGAGATTTGAATGCCAGATTAATCTAGAGGGAAAACCATGAAGAAAATGCCAAACTTCATGAAAATCGGATAAGATTTGGCCGAGATATGGAGGTGGTAATTTTTGACCCATGTCTATATACGAATCTTGGGGTAAGATTTGGACATGAATTTCGACTAAAAAATCGGTGTCGAGATAGATAGAGGGAAAACCATGAAGAAAAATCCAAACTTCGTGAAAATCGGATAAGATTTGGCCGAGATATGGAGGTGGTAATTTTTGACCCATGTCTATATACGAATCTTGGGGTAAGATTTGGACATGAATTTCGACTAAAAAATCGGTGTCGAGATTTGAATGCCAGATTAATCTAGAGGGAAAACCATGAAGAAAAATCCAAACTTCGTGAAAATCGGATGAGATTTGGCCGAGATGTGAGGGTGGTAAATTTTGACCCATGTCTATATACGAATCTTGGGGTAAGATTTGGACATGAATTTCGACTAAAAAATCGGTGTCGAGATTTGAACGCCAGATTAATTTAGAGGGAAAACCATGAAGAAAAATCCAAACTTCGTGAAAATCGGATGAGATTTGGCCGAGATGTGAGGGTGGTAATTTTTGACCCATGTCTATATACGAATCTTGGGGTAAGATTTGGACATGAATTTCGACTAAAAAATCGGTGTCGAGATAGATAGAGGGAAAACCATGAAGAAAAATCCAAACTTCGTGAAAATCGGATAAGATTTGGCCGAGATATGGAGGTGGTAATTTTTGACCCATGTCTATATACGAATCTTGGGGTAAGATTTGGACATGAATTTCGACTAAAAAATCGGTGTCGAGATTTGAATGCCAGATTAATCTAGAGGGAAAACCATGAAGAAAAATCCAAACTTCGTGAAAATCGGATGAGATTTGGCCGAGATGTGAGGGTGGTAAATTTTGACCCATGTCTATATACGAATCTTGGGGTAAGATTTGGACATGAATTTCGACTAAAAAATCGGTGTCGAGATTTGAACGCCAAATTAATTTAGAGGGAAAACCATGAAGAAAAATCCAAACTTCGTGAAAATCGGATGAGATTTGGCCGAGATGTGAGGGTGGTAAATTTTGACCCATGTCTATATACGAATCTTGGGGTAAGATTTGGACATGAATTTCGACTAAAAAATCGGTGTCGAGATTTGAATGCCAGATTAATCTAGAGGGAAAACCATGAAGAAAATGCCAAACTTCATGAAAATCGGATAAGATTTGGCCGAGATATGGAGGTGGTAATTTTTGACCCATGTCTATATACGAATCTTGGGGTAAGATTTGGACATGAATTTCGACTAAAAAATCGGTGTCGAGATTTGAATGCCAGATTAATCTAGAGGGAAAACCATGAAGAAAATGCCAAACTTCATGAAAATCGGATAAGATTTGGCCGAGATATGGAGGTGGTAATTTTTGACCCATGTCTATATACGAATCTTGGGGTAAGATTTGGACATGAATTTCGACTAAAAAATCGGTGTCGAGATTTGAATGCCAGATTAATCTAGAGGGAAAACCATGAAGAAAAATCCAAACTTCGTGAAAATCGGATAAGATTTGGCCTAGATATGGAGGTGGTAATTTTTGACCCATGTCTAGATACGAATCTTGGGGTAAGATTTGGACATGAATTTCGACTAAAAAATCGGTGTCGAGATTTGAATGCCAGATTAATCTAGAGGGAAAACCATGAAGAAAACGCCAAACTTCGTGAAAATCGGATAAGATTTGGCCTAGATATGGAGGTGGTAATTTTTGACCCATGTCTATATACGAATCTTGGGGTAAGATTTGGACATGAATTTCGACTAAAAAATCGGTGTCGAGATTTGAATGCCAGATTAATCTAGAGGGAAAACCATGAAGAAAATGCCAAACTTCATGAAAATCGGATAAGATTTGGCCGAGATATGGAGGTGGTAATTTTTGACCCATGTCTATATACGAATCTTGGGGTAAGATTTGGACATGAATTTCGACTAAAAAATCGGTGTCGAGATAGATAGAGGGAAAACCATGAAGAAAAATCCAAACTTCGTGAAAATCGGATAAGATTTGGCCGAGATATGGAGGTGGTAATTTTTGACCCATGTCTATATACGAATCTTGGGGTAAGATTTGGACATGAATTTCGACTAAAAAATCGGTGTCGAGATTTGAATGCCAGATTAATCTAGAGGGAAAACCATGAAGAAAAATCCAAACTTCGTGAAAATCGGATGAGATTTGGCCGAGATGTGAGGGTGGTAAATTTTGACCCATGTCTATATACGAATCTTGGGGTAAGATTTGGACATGAATTTCGACTAAAAAATCGGTGTCGAGATTTGAACGCCAGATTAATTTAGAGGGAAAACCATGAAGAAAAATCCAAACTTCGTGAAAATCGGATGAGATTTGGCCGAGATGTGAGGGTGGTAAATTTTGACCCATGTCTATATACGAATCTTGGGGTAAGATTTGGACATGAATTTCGACTAAAAAATCGGTGTCGAGATTTAAATGCCAGATTAATCTAGAGGGAAAACCATGAAGAAAATGCCAAACTTCGTGAAAATCGGATAAGATTTGGCCGAGATATGGAGGTGGTAATTTTTGACCCATGTCTATATACGAATCTTGGGGTAAGATTTGGACATGAATTTCGACTAAAAAATCGGTGTCGAGATTTGAATGCCAGATTAATCTAGAGGGAAAACCATGAAGAAAATGCCAAACTTCGTGAAAATCGGATAAGATTTGGCCGAGATATGGAGGTGGTAATTTTTGACCCATGTCTATATACGAATCTTGGGGTAAGATTTGGACATGAATTTCGACTAAAAAATCGGTGTCGATTGAATGCCAGATTAATCTAGAGGGAAAACCATGAAGAAAAATCCAAACTTCGTGAAAATCGGATAAGATTTGGCCGAGATATGGAGGTGGTAATTTTTGACCCATGTCTATATACGAATCTTGGGGTAAGATTTGGACATGAATTTCGACTAAAAAATCGGTGTCGAGATTTGAATGCCAGATTAATCTAGAGGGAAAACCATGAAGAAAAATCCAAACTTCGTGAAAATCGGATAAGATTTGGCCTAGATATGGAGGTGGTAATTTTTGACCCATGTCTATATACGAATCTTGGGGTAAGATTTGGACATGAATTTCGACTAAAAAATCGGTGTCGAGATTTGAATGCCAGATTAATCTAGAGGGAAAACCATGAAGAAAAATCCAAACTTCGTGAAAATCGGATAAGATTTGGCCGAGATATGGAGGTGGTAATTTTTGACCCATGTCTATATACGAATCTTGGGGTAAGATTTGGACATGAATTTCGACTAAAAAATCGGTGTCGAGATTTGAATGCCAGATTAATCTAGAGGGAAAACCATGAAGAAAAATCCAAACTTCGTGAAAATCGGATAAGATTTGGCCGAGATATGGAGGTGGTAATTTTTGACCCATGTCTATATACGAATCTTGGGGTAAGATTTGGACATGAATTTCGACTAAAAAATCGGTGTCGAGATTTGAATGCCAGATTAATCTAGAGGGAAAACCATGAAGAAAAATCCAAACTTCGTGAAAATCGGATAAGATTTGGCCGAGATATGGAGGTGGTAATTTTTGACCCATGTCTATATACGAATCTTGGGGTAAGATTTGGACATGAATTTCGACTAAAAAATCGGTGTCGAGATTTGAATGCCAGATTAATCTAGAGGGAAAACCATGAAGAAAAAGCCAAACTTCGTGAAAATCGGATAAGATTTGGCCGAGATATGGAGGTGGTAATTTTTGACCCATGTCTATATACGAATCTTGGGGTAAGATTTGGACATGAATTTCGACTAAAAAATCGGTGTCGAGATTTGAATGCCAGATTAATCTAGAGGGAAAACCATGAAGAAAAATGCCAAACTTCGTGAAAATCGGATAAGATTTGGCCGAGATATGGAGGTGGTAATTTTTGACCCATGTCTATATACGAATCTTGGGGTAAGATTTGGACATGAATTTACACTAAAAAATCGGTGTCGAGATTGAATGCCAGATAATCTAGAGGGAAAACCATGAAGAAAAATCCAAACTTCGTGAAAATCGGATAAGATTTGGCCGAGATATGGAGGTGGTAATTTTTGACCCATGTCTATATACGAATCTTGGGGTAAGATTTGGACATGAATTTCGACTAAAAAATCGGTGTCGAGATTTGAATGCCAGATTAATCTAGAGGGAAAACCATGAAGAAAAATCCAAACTTCGTGAAAATCGGATAGATTTGGCCGAGATATGGAGGGTGGTAAATTTTGACCCATGTCTATATACGAATCTTGGGGTAAGATTTGGACATGAATTTCGACTAAAAATCGGTGTCGAGATTTGAACTGCCAGATTAATCTAGAGGGAAAACCATGAAGAAAAATCCAAACTTCGTGAAAATCGGATAAGATTTGGCCGAGATATGGAGGGTGGTAATTTTGACCCATGTCTATATACGAATCTTGGGGTAAGATTTGGACATGAATTTCGACTAAAAAATCGGTGTCGAGATTTGAATGCCAGATTAATCTAGAGGGAAAACCATGAAGAAAAATCCAAACTTCGTGAAAATCGGATAAGATTTGGCCGAGATATGGAGGTGGTAATTTTTGACCCATGTCTATATACGAATCTTGGGGTAAGATTTGGACATGAATTTCGACTAAAAAATCGGTGTCGAGATTTGAATGCCAGATTAATCTAGAGGGAAAACCATGAAGAAAAATCCAAACTTCGTGAAAATCGGATAAGATTTGGCCGAGATATGGAGGTGGTAATTTTTGACCCATGTCTATATACGAATCTTGGGGTAAGATTTGGACATGAATTTCGACTAAAAAATCGGTGTCGAGATTTGAATGCCAGATTAATCTAGAGGGAAAACCATGAAGAAAAATCCAAACTTCGTGAAAATCGGATAAGATTTGGCCGAGATATGGAGGTGGTAATTTTTGACCCATGTCTATATACGAATCTTGGGGTAAGATTTGGACATGAATTTCGACTAAAAAATCGGTGTCGAGATTTGAATGCCAGATTAATCTAGAGGGAAAACCATGAAGAAAAATCCAAACTTCGTGAAAATCGGATAAGATTTGGCCTAGATATGGAGGTGGTAATTTTTGACCCATGTCTATATACGAATCTTGGGGTAAGATTTGGACATGAATTTCGACTAAAAAATCGGTGTCGAGATTTGAATGCCAGATTAATCTAGAGGGAAAACCATGAAGAAAATCCAAACTTCGTGAAAATCGGATAAGATTTGGCCGAGATATGGAGGTGGTAATTTTTGACCCATGTCTATATACGAATCTTGGGGTAAGATTTGGACATGAATTTCGACTAAAAAATCGGTGTCGAGATTTGAATGCCAGATTAATCTAGAGGGAAAACCATGAAGAAAAATCCAAACTTCGTGAAAATCGGATAAGATTTGGCCGAGATATGGAGGTGGTAATTTTGACCCATGTCTATATACGAATCTTGGGGTAAGATTTGGACATGAATTTCGACTAAAAAATCGGTGTCGAGATTTGAATGCCAGATTAATCTAGAGGGAAAACCATGAAGAAAACTCCAAACTTCGTGAAAATCGGATAAGATTTGGCCGAGATATGGAGGTGGTAATTTTTGACCCATGTCTATATACGAATCTTGGGGTAAGATTTGGACATGAATTTCGACTAAAAAATCGGTGTCGAGATTTGAATGCCAGATTAATCTAGAGGGAAAACCATGAAGAAAAATCCAAACTTCGTGAAAATCGGATAAGATTTGGCCGAGATATGGAGGTGGTAATTTTTGACCCATGTCTATACGAATCTTGGGGTAAGATTTGGACATGAATTTCGACTAAAAAATCGGTGTCGAGATTTGAATGCCAGATTAATCTAGAGGGAAAACCATGAAGAAAAATCCAAACTTCGTGAAAATCGGATAAGATTTGGCCGAGATATGGAGGTGGTAATTTTTGACCCATGTCTATATACGAATCTTGGGGTAAGATTTGGACATGAATTTCGACTAAAAAATCGGTGTCGAGATTTGAATGCCAGATTAATCTAGAGGGAAAACCATGAAGAAAAATCCAAACTTCGTGAAAATCGGATAAGATTTGGCCGAGATATGGAGGTGGTAATTTTTGACCCATGTCTATATACGAATCTTGGGGTAAGATTTGGACATGAATTTCGACTAAAAAATCGGTGTCGAGATTTGAATGCCAGATTAATCTAGAGGGAAAAATCATGA